>NC_090934.1:76520721-76680721 GCF_040938575.1 Ambystoma mexicanum
GGAAGAAGGGTTTATCAATCCCAAAAATTATTTTAAAAAACTGTGGTGCTTTCAACACTGCTCGAATTTCAAGTGTGCAGGCAAATTAAACATAGAAAGCACTGCGTGTGTGAAATTGCCTTTGAAAATAGAAAAAGGTGGCAGTTGGTTTAAATCTAAACCTTATTAAGGAATGTGAATGCTAATCTTGTAAGGTTCAAGGTATTGTTTAAATTTGATGTTATGGGGTGTTTGTGAGACAGGGGGGGTGAACTATTTATTTTAGCCTGTTCTCCCTGTACATGAGACCCAAAAGTGAAATCCCAAACAGTGAGTTTTTGTATTGAAACTTTATTTTGTGCCACAGAGAAGGTGGTGTGTGCAATCATTTGAGGCAAATCTTAATTGAACCTATTATTTAATATATATATATTCTTTCGTTACCTTGGCCTGGGTTTTGGCTTATTGGGGGCCCGGGGGGGAGGGATCTACGTGGCTCTATAGGAGTCATGAACAGGGCTAGACTGAATCAGATACATGATGTATTGTGTGTAATTGGGGTGGGGAGTGTACTCCCCATGTTTAGGGTAGTCTAAATATATAATTACAGCCTGCATATCGAAAAGAGCCATGCAATGTTTCTTGTGGTGCTGTGCAAGCCTAGCAAAAGTCTAAAGAAGCCTGCAAGTTTCTTCTGTCTCTGCGTGAACCTACAACAAGTCGAAGAGAGCTGCGCCGGTTTCTTATGTGGCTGCGCAAAGCTAGCATGGTTCGGCAAGAAATGCACAAAAGTTCTCGTGTCTCAGCGCGAAAAACTAGCATGGATCGGGTTAAAAACATGCAAAGTTTCTCGCGTTACTGCGCGAAACTAACACGGTCCCAATATAAATGCACAAAGTTTTGCATGTCCGTCAGCAAAACTAACACGTATCGAAAAAAGACCTGTGTGAGGTTTCTCTGCTCGCTACACAAAACCAATATGGAAAAGAAACACCACGCTCAGAACAAAGCCACACAAAACCGGGCGAAATTTCTGTTGTAGTGGAACCTTAATGATGATTTTGCAGAACAGGCAGATTCGAATTTTGCACTTTATGCTTCAAGGGTGGAATTGTTGCATTCCTCAGCTCATGATGCAAGGAAAAGGTGTTTTGAGGGTGTGGTGCGAGGGTCAGCTTACAACGTCCCTGGGGTTTTATTTTTATTATTTATTTTATTTGCATTTATTTCAGCGCACAAACCCCTGAGTCATCTAGGCACTAGTTACGGAAAGAGTATGGTAAATTGGTGAAGTGTAAGAATAAACATATAGTTACAGACATAGGCCCTGATTCATGGAATTATTTGCTTGTAAAACAGGGATTCGCGTGCCATTTTGCCCACAAATCGCCGTTCTATACGCAAATAATTCCATGAATCAGGGCCATAGATTGGTGTGTGTATACATACTGGCAAAGCCTTACCTCATGTTCCAGGGGGCTACATCAGGCAACATATGAGTCAAAAGGTATGATTACACCAGCTGGCAAAGCCTCACTTTGAGTTACAGGGGGCTACATTGGGCAGCATATGAATCAAATAGGTACGATTACACAGACTGGAAAAGCCACACCTCATGTTACATGGGGCTACAGGCAGCATATGAGTCAAATAGGTACGATTACACAGAACTGGCACAGCCTCACCTCATGTTCCGGGGGCTACATCAGGCAGCATATGAGACAGGTAGGTATGATTACACCGACTGGCAAAGCTGCACCTCATGGTACATGGGGCTACAGGCAGCATTTGAGTCAAATAGGTACGATTACACCGACTGGCAAAGCTGCACCTCATGGTACATGGGGCTACAGGCAGCATACGAGCCAAATAGGTACGATCACACGGACTGGCAAAGCCACACCTCATGTTACAGGGGGCTATATCAGGCAGTATATAAGTCAAATAGGTACGATTACACAGACTGGAAAAGCCACACCTCATGTTACATGGGGCTACATCGGGCAGCATATGAGTCAAAAAGGGAAGATTACACCAGCTGGCAAAGCCTCACCTCATGTTACAGGGGGCTACATTGGGCAGCATATGAGACTGATAGATACGATTACACAGAACTGGCAAAGCTACACCTCATGGAGTGATGGGCGCCAACAATCAGGCTTCCACACAGTAAGGATGGCGTAGGTAAGTTAATAATCGGCTGTGAGTATAGAGGGAGGGTCTCACCCACATGAAGGGAACTGTAAAGGCACGCTAAGCAAAAAAAACGAAAATTACTGCACATATGTAAGAACATCTAAATTCAATTTGTTTTAGACAGAGCACTCTAAGCATAGAAACGAAAATGGCTGCATAGATGTAAGAACACCTGATAGGCGTCAACACCTAGTAGGTGCCATCACTTTGTGCCTGCTATGTCAGGGGGCTGCCATGGACTAACAGTATTATGCTATATTTCAATAGAGACCTCTGTAGTCTCCAGCTTTACACCTGGAGTCCATACTCTCCATGAACTCCCTAGGCCATATTGAATGAGCTTAATATTTCTCTCCCTGCCACCCATGCAGGAGGCCGTTGTATTAAAAACGCTGCTCCCCTCCCCTGAACGTTCTCGCAGCCCCTCCCTCAACCCCCAATGAATGAGCCCCTTTACAAAAACATGGTTTCTCCCAAAGCAGTTAACTATGGAGGCGCGGACAGGGTGGGGCCTGAGCGGGCAAGGCCCACCCACAATCGGTGTGGGGGCCTTTACAGATGTTGCTGTCACTGCGGTGGTACCGACTGCATTCGCGTTTAGACCCACTTGGTGGACAATCCTGGCTCTGCCTATGACGATGGTCGAGTCGCAATGGCCAACTCTTCCGAAATCTCACGACAGCGATTTTGGAGAAGAAATCCGATCCGTCTCTTCCCGGCGACATCACTCGGAGCCATGGAACCCCTGGAGTTAAGCGTTGGGGAGCTCCTACGTTGTGCAGGGGTGGGGAGGGGGCTCCCCTAGGAACAGGAAATGCTTCTTTCATCCCAAGAGTGTAAGAAGGTTACACATTGTTGCAATGGAAACTGTTCCTCGCAGTGAGTGTTTACAGCCTCAGCCCTGAAGCATTTTACAGTAGCACTGTAGCTTCTCATGTGTCAAATGGTTTATAATAGTGGTGTGAGGAGGGGGAGGTTGGGGGCGCACACTTGGCCTCGCTCTGCAGCTTCCCGCCCATTACTTGCCAGCTCTAAACAGGGCATCTCTTGACATCACTCAGGGTCCGGGCAGAAAGCAGAACTGTACCCCTCCCCCCCCTTCCTGGAGAACGAAAACATAACTACAGTCAGTAAATGATAGCTGCCCACAGGAGAGACCTTCACTATAGATCCAGGATAGAAGGACATAGAAAGAACTGCTCATGCTCGGCTTGAGTGAATCTATATGGACTCTGAAATGAAGGCATGAACAGACCCCTTCATTTCACTCATAGCCATCACTGAGGGTTACGGCAGTGCTATTGTTCCCCCTCAATTGGTGCTCAGCACCCCCTAATCGGCGCTGTCCCCTTCTGAATGGCTACTTTACAGTTGTCGAAAAAGGTATTCCTTCCAGCACATTTTCGCAGTTTCTGTTAGTTATATCTGGCACCACAGGATCTAGATGGGCCATGATGAGCATGGAATGGGGGTCTTTCGAATCTGAAAAGTGGTGTTCCCACCTGCTATGACACACTGCCGTTTGCTAAATGTGGTTACTTGCAATTTGATATAAAACAAGGAAGACCACTCCTGAAGGCAGCGGATCTCCTTTACTTAAATCCCACTGATGGTACCCTTTGATTTGAATATTTATTCGCAAATGCCCCTAAAAAAGACCCCACCATTTTGTGCCCATAGCTTTTAAAAAAAATCTTATCCCCTGGTACATTTAGAAAGATGTTCTTGGCTTGTCAAACCACTCAGCTGAAATTAAATGCTTTTGTTGTTACGGGATACTAATAATTTGGAAATTAAGTTGTGGGTGATGTCTCTTCTGGTAAACAGACTGTCTCTGACAACATTTGATGCAGAACTGTGAGTGATGTCTTTTCCGGCAAACACTCTCTTGGACTGCATTTCTTTGAAACTGAGCGGTGAGTGATGTCTGTTTTAATGAACAGTATTCTGTCTCTTTTTGAGTGACTGATGTCTCGTCTCATTGAAGATATGCTGTCTCTTGCTTGTGTTCACATCACGCCTAACAGCAAGCTGCATGCTTGCATTAAACAATGATTAAGAGCAGGTAACTATTGCATGTATAACCCAATGACAAGAATACAGACATGCAAAAGTGGACCATGTCGGGGGTGAGATGCTAAACCGGTCCGGATCATCAGTACGTGTTCTAGTACTTCGCCTGGTACAAGTGGGAAGTACAACTGTAAATACAGCACAAGACTACTACAAGGCATGTGCTAAAATATAGGACGTGTTGTTTCTGCTTATTTTTAAAACATGGTGTAAATAAGTTAGCCCGTAGTCTCCATAGTTATTCCTCCCGACTGCTGGTACTAAAAAGGGTCATGCACTCTTTCTACTCCACCCCTTCCATGATGACCCCCACCCTGACTTCTTTGGCTGACGTCAGCCCTGGTTGGAGACATTACTTCCAGCCCCAAACATGTCTGGGGATGCCTGTGGTCTCGCGCAGGAGAGATTTGGCCAAGCAGTTCGGGCTGGACTGCTCCTTTTGGGGGTGGGGACCAAGCCTGATTTTCATATGGTATATCTCTTTTCTGTAATGTCTTGACAGGCAAAGAACCCGGGTCTGGGTGCTCGCCCACCTACCATCAAAGCAATCCAGACTCAAGCTCCACTTGCTACCCTCTGTCACCCTCCCCTCCTAACTGCCTTACCTGCCCTCCCCAAATGCCAAGCAAATGTTCATATTTTAATTGTAATCATGCAAACACAGGATCATTACACTGCCTGATCGTATATCACATTTAAGTGTCTGCACTTGTTACCAAACGTCCCTGTTATATATAACTATTGTAAGGAAGGCATGGCATCAAAGTAAGACAGATGTTATGGCCGGGTCTCCTTTCCCCACGATTTTAGCACGGGACAAGGCGGGACCCTTGAGCACAGCACTCTCCTGGGCTTTTCCAGCATGAACATACAGTTCCTTTTCCTCGATACCGGGGCCTTCTGTGTCTAAGTCTCTTTCATGCAAAGTTCCTTCTGGTACTCTTCACGTCGGGTTATTACTCTTCACCTTTTGGTCCCCCTCAGCCAGGCTCCAATCATCAACTCACTGTGGACATTCCTCAGTCGGGTTCATGCTTGTCATCACAATGTTCACGGGTATCTCACTATTTATCCCAATTTGCAGGCATCCCTCAGTCGGGTTCACATTTGCTAATTTTCACAGTTCACTTAGTTTTCACACTGTGCCAAAGACTTTTGACTGTACAAGAGATTTGGCTTGACCCTCATATGACCACTTTGACACTTCACACGGCCTCCTCTAAGGCCTCTTGGTCTTTGTAGTCTCACTAATCAAAAGGTTCTTAGTTCAACACCTTCACTTTCTTTCAGAAGAGGGATACCAGATAAGAGTCCTTCGAATGAGCACCCATGTGGTGCCGGACCACTCTGTCTCATTCCAATTTCACTCACAAAATACCTCTGTCTATAATCTTCTTTCTTCCTTTACAACGTTGCCACTGCAACCTTGAGCTTAACACAGTCCGGTCCACTATCAGTCTCGACCAACTCACCGGCTGTGTTGACCTCTTGGTGTTTCCTTTGCCACTTGAGTCAAGGACGGTACCACAATGGGGACCGCTTCTCCCCGCCCTGGCTGTCAGTGAGGGATTGTTCGATGTACCATTAACATCCAAAACACCACTCGACTTCTGCGATTCCTGGTATTACGTTTGCTTTCACAGAGGCATTGTGGGTCTGGGTTGAAAAGGGCATGGGCAATTACCTCCTGGTCATCCTTTCAGATCTCTCTGCCTTTCTACTCTGTTTGAACTTCCATCCCAGAATGGCTGCTTCTTTGTGCGTTCAGCCTTGCTCAAAGTGTCCTCTCGTGCACCGTCTTTTATCCCTGTGGGGAAGAGAAAGGTCAGTCAGGTGTGTGTAGTTATCGGCAATTGCCTGACCCTTGTGTTGGGACACGTCAGGTAAATGGCCCTGGTGTTAGTCTGTTGTCTTTCACAGTGTGAGAAAGTGTACGTGCCAGAAGGGGGTGGGGGGGAGTTTCTGAGTATCCTATGGGGTAGATGGGGGGGGGGGAGGGGTTATAAGGAAGGGGATACCGTGTCTCGCCCTTCGGTGTCCCACTTCCACTCCCCAAGGACCCCCCCATACAGGTGATCCTCCCGCACTGGTCGACCCCAGGACCTTGATCCAATAGCGATGGCTGTGTCCTGGCCACCTGGATGACAGATCCTGTGGGACTAGCGGGTGAGACGACGACAGGTTTCTCACACTATGCATTGTCCCCAGACAACCTGACTCGCTGTCACCTATACAATTACTCTATATAAAGGTTCCCTGGATAGGGACTACCTCCATTATCTGTACTGGTGTCCTCGCTGCAGCATTATTTCTGGTAGAAGTTTTAGCCCAACCTAGTTAATAAGTAGGATTGCTAAATACACTAAATGAACAGCAGGGTTCAACATTGAGGTGTGCTAGGGGCTATTTAGCTCCTGCTTGTAGCAGAGAAGAGCCTGGTTAGCTTGACACCAACAGCTACCATTTGGCTCCCCGGGGTGTATTGATGCTGAACAAATAATCCTATCCAACACTAACTCTCTGTGTTTGTGACAATCTATAAATACACATTAGGACACCATATAAAACACAGTGAGATTAAATGATTTGCTAAAGTGCACACACTTTGGTCAAGCTGTGAAACCAGGATGTGGGAAATGTAAGCACTTGACCACCTATCTTACCAGGTTTGGTGGATATAAATATGTATTCAAGTTTTGGCTTGGGTTTCATGAGCTTAAATAATAATTTGTTTATAGCAATATCTGAAAAGAACATACTTGACATTATAGATTAGCCTTTCATAATACACTAACCTTTCACTGTATAAATCGTCATAGAAACACTTTGAGGACAAAGAGCATGGCTTTGGTTTTAGTTTCCTCTTCCTGATTGGAAGGTCACAGTCGTACAGCAGCACTGTGCAAAGTAATGTGAGCCAAGCACGCAGGTGGCAACAGTGCGCGGTATAAGAACTTTTATAACATAAAAACAACCTCCCTTGGGTTTAAAACCATAGTCATTATTTCACACATTGTGCAGCATTATAGACCCTTCTCATTTCTCATAACCCACAGTTTCTTTTTCGTAAGGTGCCAAATTCCCTGCTAATAGTCCCCCTCCCTCCCATCAATGTCTAATTGCTCCCATTATAAGCATGTTAAGATGTCTCACAGGCCCCTGGAAGAGCCGCTCTGATGCCCAGAGCTCCAAATCTCACACAAGTGTGACCGCGAGTTGGCAAGGTCAGGCCAGAAGCTAAGCCAGGACGTTTGCCTAGCACGGACAGGGTGTGTGCGGGACACAGGACAAACCCCATCAATACGGGAAAGCCCTGCAAAATACGGGACAGTTGGCCAACTCATTCCAACAGGCTACAGTCGAGGCTCTGCAGTACTTGCCTGCACATTTAATGAACATTACAGTTTTAAAGGGCAGATTACTTTTAAGCGTACTTGGCAAACCAAAGCCTGATCATACAATTTCAATAAAAATGATGGAGTGCAATTGCAACTGACACTTTTTGGCAGAGCTCATGAGCACTGCATCGACGTAGCCTTTGGCTGCTCCTAGAAAAGAGAAAGAAAATCATTGCTAAAATGAGACAGTGGTTGATTGTTTTTAGGAAATAAATGTTTAAAAAGCACACATTGTACCAAGAGTTTTCTCATATGCTCTAGTGTTTGCTATATATATATATATATATATAGCACCTAGTGACTGCACCTGGGTGGTAGCGGTGTGCGGTATAAATCAACATAACATATTTCACGCATCGACATCAGATGAGCTAATGTGCACCGAATTGAACGCAAATTTAAAACTGTGAGTGGCAGACCTAGGAGGAACCGGAAATACAATGCACGCCTATCCGTACGTGAACGGCTGAGAAAAGACAACTCAGAGCATCGACAGAGACTATCAGGAGCCTGATAAAATGGCTTCTTAGCTGAGGGCTGGACAGCGAGAACTCACAGAATGCAGCCCGCTGCACGGCCTCGCCCTATGCAGCGGCTCAGGACTATTTGCTTGGCCAGTGCATTCAAGAGTTTGAAAAGAGTGGGCCTCTGTGTTGTGTCATAATTTGTGCATGTTTATAAATAATCCAGTGCATTGTTTTGAACTTCTACTTTCCTGTCTTTCATCCTCTGATCGCCAAATGTGGATAGTCCAGCCCTTCCCATTTCCACTTTCATTAAACTCTCTTAGAGCCCACTCTGCACGAGAGCACAAGGAATCCAAGGTGTGGACCCTGAGCTTGCCGTCCCTAGCAAGCAAGTCACGCGTCACTGATGACGCCGTTGGGGCTGAAACATGTATGCGGTTGCTTGTGGTGTCGTGCAGATGGGATGTGACATAGCCGTTTGATTTCAATTGCCGCTTTTAGGGTGGGACCAGGCCTGAGTTGCGTATGTGGCTGTTCCCCTTCTTTAATGGCACAGCAGGCGAAAAATGATGGAATGCAAAAAAGAAACACAAGCAATCTGCCATAGGTTAGATTCCTTCAAAACATTCCATCCCATTTGACTGTAGCTGTGTTCATGCCATGTACTGTTGTGTTATTCTGCCAGAGGTTACATTCCTTCAAAACCTCCCATCACATCTTTCTGTAGCTGTGGTCATGCAATTAACTGTTGCGTTATTCTGCCAGAGATAAGATTCCGTCAAAATATTCCATCACATTGTACTGTACCTGTGTTCATGTCATGCACTGTTGTGCTATTTTGCCAGAGGTTAGATGCCTTCAAAACATCCCAACACATTTTACTGTAGCTGTGTTTACTGTAGTGTTATTCTGCCAGAGGTTAGATTCCATTAAAACTTCCCATCACATTGTTCTATAGCTGTAATCATGCAAATAACTGTTTGCATTATTCTGCCAGAGGTTAGATTCCTTCAAAACTTTCCATCACATTTTACTGTAGCTGTGTTCATGCCAGGTACTGTTGTGTTATTCTGCCAGTGGTAAGATTCCTTCAAAACTTTCCATCACATTTTACTGTAGCTGAGTTCATGCCATGTACTGTTGCGTTATTCTGCCAGAGGTTAGATTCTTTCACAACGTTTGATTACATTTTTCTGTAGCTGTGTTCATGCTATGTACTGTTAGTTTCTTTTTTGTTTCCTGGCTGGTCATCATTTTGGATGTAGGCTCTGCTCATAGGGTTATTTTCTATCACGTATATGAGCGCTGTGCCCACAACACAGAGTGTGTCTTAAGTTGATGTTTCCTTCTTCCCAACCACTAGGCGGTGTGAGAAAACTGAAGGTGTCTCCCTACCTAGTCCCCGGGTTCTGTCCTCCAGGTGGCCAGGACACGCCATCGCTATTGGATCCAGTTCCTGTGGGTGGACCAGTGAGGGAGGATCACCTGTATGGGGGGGGGGGGGTCCTCGGGGAGTGGGAATGTGACACAGTCGAGTGAGACGCGCTATCCCCCTTCTTTTGACACCCTTTTTCCCCACCCTACCACGTAGGACATTTAGAAACACTGTCCCCCCTTTCTGACACAAACACTTTCACACACCATGAAAGACAACGGACTAAGACCAGAGCTGTTTACCTCGCATGTCCCAACTCGAGGGTCAGGCAAAGTCAGGCAATTAACCAGAACCACACATGCCTGACAGCCCTTTACCACAGGGATAAAAGGTGGAGCATGAGAGCACAGTACGAGCAAGGCAGACTGCACAACGAGACAGCCAATCGAATATGGCAATTCATAAGGAGGAGAAAGGAGTTGAGCATCGAGGTGGTGACAAGGAGAAAAGCGACCTTGCCCTTGACTCGCACAACCTTCTGTCAAAGAACTGTAAGACCGTGGATAATAGCTAACGTGTTTAGTGGCAGATGTCAATGGTGCACGGAGCCTGCCTACGCAGATAAGCAGGACAGAGGGCCATGCCTGCTACCGTGGTACCATCCTTGACTCCAGATACCAAAGAAGCCAAGCAGTTCATCACAATCAATGAGTCGAGGGGGAGAGCCGATAAGAAAAAAACTGTGTTGAATGAAATAAGTGGCTAAAGAAGGAGAGTTCAAAGAACATTTTAGCGTTAAGGGAAAGCCGTCTGCAAGAGGGCACCAGCACCACATGGGTGCTCACTCGAAAGACACTAGTAAATCCTTCACTTGTGAAAACTACTAATACCAGAAGGCCTTAGAAGGGCTTTAACCAAGGGGGTCAACATGGTCATGCGGGGGTCTTGTAAAATCCTCTGTACATTTGAAAGACTTAGAACAGTGAAGTAGAAAGAAGGAACTCTGTGTGATTGACCGTAGTGAACCCGGCTGAGGGAGTTGGAAAAGTATCCACTGAGTATTGAATAAAAGGACATTAAGACCCGTGAGTACAACAGGAACAGGTGCTGTTGTTACACACCACAGTGAACCCGACAGAGGGAAGCGAACAGTCAAAGAGGGGTCTGAGCATGGGCGAGGGGGATCCTAGGGTAAAAAGTCGTCACCCAAACACGGATGAATGTAATAGAGAAAGCGAGCGAAGGAGAGCCAATGTGAAACTGACCGAGGGAGGCTGAGAGTCGAGAGAGGTCTGCGCCCGGAAGAGGGATCCCAAGGGGTGAATCATTATCACCAGCACAATCAGGAACTTGGAGTTTGTGCAAAACCTCAGGTCCGAGAATGAAAGAGACGTTTTGTGCCAAGAGAATCAACCATCGGGAGCCTGATGGCTTGAAAGCAGAACTGTCAACTCGTGCTGGAGAAAGCTCGAGTGTATGCTGTGCTATGAAGTGCCACCTTTTCCAATGCTCAAAACGGGGGGAAGGGAGACCCCTGGCTAGCACATCCTGACTATCATTTGTGAACACTTCCTTTCTTTATTGTACCTCTTATCCCACACTTTTTTCTATATTAGTTCGAAAGGAATGGCAATAGGTTTTGTAGTATAGGCCCTTTCATTTTTACTAGACTCTTATTTTTCATATGATGGTTGAAGCTTGCTCCATTTTAGACTTAGGTTAGATTAGGTGTTTTTCCCAACCTGCACATTGTTAAAATAAACACCCTGGAAACATATTCACTTGTGTCTGTCTTCACTGTTGCCACCATAAGTTCCTTACAGCGGTTACTGGAAAAGAGGAGCACGACTTTAAAGCAGCACAGAATATTCCAGCAGGTCTGGATATCTCACGGTGGGTGGCACCCTCGGACAAACCGTACAGCACTGACTTAGCAGTGCTGGTGTTTTGGGGATCCGGCCGTCCAGTTCCGTGGACAGGTCCCTCATCAGGTCTCTGGTGTAGGTGCAGTCCCATAAGAGGTGGTTTTCCATCTCATCTGCTGTGCATCACCTCTGGCAGTTCCTGAAGCTGTTCAGTCCTCTGGTATGCATGAGGGCTCACACCGGCAGACCCTCCTGGATGGCCATCCAGGCGATGTCTTGGTGCATGTTCTTCAACCACTCTGATGCGATGTTCTCCCACACGTGTTCTGCCGTCTCATAGATGCGTGCATGGTTGTCCCCTGTCTTTTACTAGTCTGGTGCTGCTGCCTCCAGCTGGAAGTCTCATGAATCCCTCTGCTTCTGCATAGTACCAAGACGCTGTCCAATTGAATGGGATCCTGGTGGTCCACTCTGCCACCACAGTCTTTGCCAGACCGGGAGTAGGAAGAGGTGGGTCATCAGGAATCCCACCTGACTCACCTTGCTTCTCTTCAGTGTAATCCTTACGCAGTTGCAGGTGAAGAAACTTCTTAGGGTGGTGGGGATGTCTGGCACTTCCTTCCCTCCTTTCACGTGCTCCTTGTGCATCATATCCCTTTTCACTGAGTCCATCTTGGAGTTCCAGATGAAGTAGAACACCATCCGGGTGATGGTCCTCGCCGTCCTCTTCTGCATGGGACAGACTTGGACCATGTACTGCAGCAACGGTAGCATGTAATTCCTCAGGGCGAGTGTCTTCCACTCGATGGTCAGCCTCTGCAGGCTCCAGAGTCCCAGCTTCTGCTTGGCCTTTGCCACTCGTTTCTCCCACATCCTCGTTGCGGCTCCTTCTTATCCGAACCACACTCAAAGGATCTTCATGTTAACCGGTCTGATAGGAAAGGGCAGCAGCTAGTTTGCGGTTTCCAGTCTCTGAAGAGCATAGCCACTGACTTCATGCAGTTGAACTTGGCCCCTTAAGCTTTGCCACAGTCCTTGCAGGTCTTCACCAGGTCCCTGACAGAGCTTCCATCTGCGTAGAAGACTGAGACATTGGGCCTCATTACAACTATGGAGGTAACCATGCCGCTTTTAGCGGCATGGCTACCCCCATACTGGGTACCGGTTCCAGGTCCGATTCAGGGAATAGGGAAATACCGATCCATTCCGAGCTTGGAGGGCCCGGTAATTCCCATTCCCAGAACCTGGGCCCGGTACATCCCCATTCCCATTTGAGCCCCCATGTTAATGACAGGCCTGTTGTTAGCACCCTGGTCTGCTAGCGGGTCCCGCTAAGGATGCCTGGTTTTACCAGACGTCCTTAGCGGGTCCCACCAGCAGACCTCGTAATGAGGCGGTAGCGGGTTAACGGGTCCGGCAGCACTATCGGCCCCATTAACTCTCTACCGCCTTCCTCGTAATGAGGCCCATTGTCCGTGTAGGGGGAGAACTTTACCTCACCCTTGCCATCGCTTCCTGGCACCTTGACCCCTCTGATGTCCTCATTCTGTCTGATGTGTTCTGCCAGGATCTCGATGACACAAACAAAGAGAAGAGGTGAGAGTGGACAACCTTGTTAGACCCCTGACTGCACTGGGAAGGAGGTGGCATTCGAACCGTTAACCATAGCAGTGCTGAATATGTCTTTATACATTACCTTCACCATGTCCCCCAGCCCCAGTGCATGCAGGGGCCAGTCCATTACTTCGTGGGCAACTCGGTCAAATGCCTTTTCCTGATCCAGGCTGACCAGAGCCGCGCAGACATTTTGGTCGTTGACGTACTTGTTTGTCTCCCTGATCAGGACCAGGCTGTCTAAGATCCCTCAGGACAGGTCCTGGTGGATTATCTTCCCAATCACCTTCTTCAGCCGGTTAACCATCACTTTCACAAGGATATTGTAGTCCACATCCAGGAGGGAGATGGACTCCAGTTCTTCAGGTACTCTTGGTCTCCTTTCTGTTTTTACAAGAGTGTGATCATGCCTTCTCTCAGGGACTGTGCATGCTACCCCTTTCAGCCACCTCCTTGTACAGCCCGAGCAAGTCCGGTCCGGTCTGACCCCACAGTTCGACATACAGTTTCACTGGGAGACCGTCACAGCCCGGGATCTTGCTACGCTTGAAGGACATGGTGACCTAGTGCAACTCCCCGGGGCTGAAGGAGGCATTCAGGCCAGCTTTCTACTCTAGGCCCAGTGTCTTTAAGATCCCAGCCAAAAAACATTTCCGCCTGGTCTCTCTGCGACATTTTAGATGAGTAGAGGCTGCCATAAAAGTCAGTGACAACCTTCATGACCTCCTCTTTCCCACCTTGGAGGTTTCACCTTTGGTCACGGGGTTCCACTAATGGTGTGGCAACGGGGTGTAGCTTCTAGAAGAAAATCGAGTTGCACTTGTCCTTTTCAAGCCGCCAACACTGGAACGGAACATGACTTTCCTGGATTCTCCCTGGAAGTGGTCTGCTAACCTCCTGGTTTCCTCCAGGTAATCCGTCACATACCAGCCTTGAAGCTAGAGTTTGAACAGTGTCTACAGTTTGCTTTGCAGCTCCCTCAACCTTCTTGTTTCCCATGCAGCAGCTCTGCTTGCATTCTGAAAGAAGCTCCAGACCTGGGTCTTGACCCACCACCCCCCCCCATCCCCCCCATGGATTGAAAGCAGTCCCTCATGCTTCTCCACTTCGCATATGCCTCTCTGAGGTTTGCCTTCATCTACCCGACTTTCGAACAGGGTGCAATTCGTTTTTCAGGAACCTGGGCCACCTGGGAACTTTCCTGTAGGCTCCCCCCAGTAGCTAACTGCTCTGTGGTCATTGAAGTGGACAGCAACCATGGAGCTCTGAATCGGCTCTACCATCTGGGAGGTGAATATGAAGTCAATATTGAAGCACACAGAGCCATCAGGGTGACTCCAGGAGAGGTTCCTGGCATTCGCCCCATACCTCTGATGACATCTCTCAGAGAAGACTCTCCCACAACCTCCCGGAGCAGCCTGGATATTGCATCCATTCCTGCAGAGCCAGCGCCTGTGTGCCCATCCTCTTCTATGGCACAGTTAAAGTCAGCCCACATCAGGATGGTCCTGGAGGTGGCAGGCAGCAGCCTCAGGTTTTCGAACTCTTCCAACTGTTCATTCTTGGTCGGGGATCATTGACGTTGATCAGTCACATTGGTTTGCCTGCCCATGAGCAGACGATGGTCCGCACTCTGCTGTTCACCTGCTCAGTTACTGATTCAATCGTGACCTGCCTCCCTTTTACAAGAATGGCCACACCCAAAGACTTGCAGTCATTCCCTCCAGTACCAAAATGATGGGCCAACTCCACTCTGCCTCAAGTTGTTTGTACGACCATTCATACAGCATTCAATGCTCCTGAGTGAAGCACACATTGTAGTTATGGAAGGCCCAAAAGCTCAATGTGTTGGCTCATCTGTTTCTGTCTTTCAAGCTTCTGACAGTCAAGGTGAGCAGTGATATTGCCATCCTTGCAATGTTTGAGCTGCTGTCTGTGGGTAAATTGGGGATTAGTCTGGGTCCCTGTTTATACATTAGCCGGGTTTTTGCTCTCCAAATGCTCCATCTCTTCTTCGATGCTAGCTCTTTCGAGTTCTTCTGTTGTCTGGACAATCTCCTCCGCCAGCCACTTCACAATGGGTCCTTTTGTCTGGTCCCCGCTTCCGGTTGCCTGTGCCTTGTCAAAGATGGCCGGCTGTTGGTGGAGTCTTGCCAACTCCTGGACTGCTGTTGCCTCTTCGTAGCCCTCCTCTTTGATGACCGCCTCTTTGATGACCACCTGGTCTTCGCACACTGCCCTCTTGCTTGTAGAAGTCCTCCTTGGATGGGAGGGGTCTCCTCTTTGCTGACCAGGTGTTCCGCACAGAGTCTTCCATCTTGCTTTCCTCGGCTGGAGGCACGGCTGGGGCGATGTCTTCTGGTCTGCCTCTGCTCATTCTCCTCTTTTTCATCCTAATTCTTGCTCTTATTTCCCTCTCTTTTTCCTTCCTTTCCCACTGCTTCTTTGGGCCCATTCGTCATTCGTTAACTCCTCTGCCTAAAGTGTGGGGGTGCTATTTGTCTCCTACTTGGCCTCTGCTACTTGCTAGGCCTTGCTTGCTTCCTTCCTTCCTTCTGCTGTGGCTGTCTCCACATCCAGGGGTGGAGGGTTCCTCCAGCATTGTGGCTGCTGTTGCCTCTGGTTTGGCTGTTCCTTGGTGCTCTTGTACCAGTGTGGGCTCTCCCAAGCCTGGTGGCTCCTGGACCTTTGAGGTGGTCGCTGGGTTCGCCTGGCTTGGCGTAGTCGTCTTCATCTTGCCTGCCTCCTCCTCTCTGCTATCTCTCAGCAGGGATTCGACCTTCTCCTGTGCCTCGGGGCTGAGGGTATTGCAGAGGGCAGTGGACCTTTGGCACATTCAGCTATCACTCTGGTGTAGGACCTGTCCGAGAATGGGCAGTGGTAGTAGGTGTGGCCCTCTGTTACGCAGAAGTTGCACATCTTCTTGCCGCTGCACTCAAGGGTCTCATGCCCAGATCCTCTGCATGACCTGCAGAACTACAAGGGTCACACCTTCCCGCTGTGCCCCTTGCCGTTGCACTTTCTGCAGGTGAAGGGGTGTCTTGGGTACCTGATCATTCCTTCATCTGCTCCCAGGTAGAAGACGGACGGTAGGTGTTGCAGGCCGTCCCTGCCTTGGTCACTCGCTTTCCATGAAGTGTTTCACACTCTGTTGCTCTCTCTGATCTTCGTTGGCCCTGCCTTGATGGCACACCGTATCTTCTCAATAGGGTGCTGATGTCCGCATCTGAGACGTGGGGGTTGGTCGTCTCCACCATGATCCTCTTTTCCCTCATCTCCATCTGGATATCCATTTTGAATGTGCTGGACAGGGCTTCCTTCTTCAGCTGCAAGACGTCCGAGTACTTCTTGCATAGGGCCTGCATGTAGAACGTCAGGAGGAAAACTGCAGGACAGGTATTCCTGGAGGCCGAGGATATTGCTGCTTCCAAGACCACCTTGTTCCAGAACATGTCTCTGTCCACCATCCTCTTCTGACCTTCCTCTTTTCTTCTGCCTTCACTCCCCCTCTCCCCTGCTGATCTGTTCTCTCTTGGCACCGTGCACCTGGCCACCCTGTGTCCTTCGGGCTCAGGTATCTGCTCATCCTGCAACCCTCCCGCACTGCCTCCGGGCCACCCCTTGCACTGGGGTCTGTATCTGTACCCATATAGCCCCCCCTTTTTCTTCCTGCACTTATCAGACCTACCCTGTCTGCTGCCTTAAACCTAGCACTTGCAAATTGCTGGCTGCATTACCACTGTTTGTTGCCTTTTTTAGTTATCTGTTTCTCCTCTGCTTCGCACTTTCCACTTCTCCCCCCTTCCATGCACTTTTCTCCTCCCCCTCTCCCATGCACTTGCGCGTCATCAATGTCACTGGGCCTAGTAAGATCGCTGTTTTGTTCTCCCCTGTTCCCCTCACTTGCCTTGTCACGCTCTGAAACACTTGTGCACGAGCGCGATATAAATAAAATATCAATCAAGCAATCACCATGGCACGCTTGCTATCCAACTCCTTCACCTGCATCCAGATCATCTGCCTCATTCAGTGGTTCGGGGGCTGGGCTTGTGGGCCCATGGGGGGCTCCTACCAGGTTTGGTCCCTTGCCTGGTGCTGCTGCCACCCAGTTGGGTTCCACTGGTGCCCCTGGGTGTGTTTCCCTTCCCTCCAGCAGTACTGGGCCCACAGGGCTGCACTGCGCTGTTGCCTTTTCCTTCTGGTGGGCGAGCCACCTCCTGGGTACCTGGGCCTCCCTTCCTGGCTTTTTCCAACCTGTGCTCTGGGCCTCCGCTGCAGAGTGCTCCACTAGCTAGTCCTGTAGCTCCTCCATCTGTTCTGCCTGGGCCAACGCTCAGCCATCGCTGCTGCTGTTGCTGCCATCTCCGCCTTGGCCTCCTCTCTGAGTCGCCTCTCCAACTGCAGCTGGGTCTCAGTCACACTCTCTCCTCCCAGGCTTTAGAAAGTGGATTATGGCTGCAAGCATCCAAGCATGGATCCCCACCTTAAATGATGAGTACCAGAGTGGATTCTGGGTAAAGTATTAGCAACATATAATTCAATATTTATCAGCATAAATCCAACGATGCAGCAGAAATCATCCCAAGTCCCTATAATATCACTTCAAATCAACTGATAAGGACAGATACTACACTTAATCCTAGCCAAAAGGCCGGGACTGATGGCAGAAGTAGCCAAAGCATACACTTAATCCTAGCCAAAAGGCCGGGACTGATGGCAGAAGTAGCCAAAGCATACACTTAATCCTAGCCAAAAGGCCGGGACTGATGGCAGAAGTAGCCAAAGGATACACTTAATCCTAGCCAAAAGGCCGGGACTGATGGCAGAAGTAGCCAAAGGATACACTTAATCCTAGCCAAAAGGCCAGGACTGATGGCAGAAGTAGCCAAAGGATACACTTAATCCTAGCCAAAAGGCTGAGACTGATGGCAGAAGTAGCCAAAGGATACACTTAATCCTAGCCAAAAGGCCGGGACTGATGGCAGAAGTAGCCAAAGGATACACTTAATCCTAGCCAAAAGGCCGGGACTGATGGCAGAAGTAGCCAAAGCATACACTTAATCCTAGCCAAAAGGCCGGGACTGATGGCAGAAGTAGCCAAAGCATACACTTAATCCTAGCCAAAAGGCCGGGACTGATGGCAGAAGTAGCCAAAGGATACACTTAATCCTAGCCAAAAGGCCGGGACTGATGGCAGAAGTAGCCAAAGGATACACTTAATCCTAGCCAAAAGGCCAGGACTGATGGCAGAAGTAGCCAAAGGATACACTTAATCCTAGCCAAAAGGCCGAGACTGATGGCAGAAGTAGCCAAAGGATACACTTAATCCTAGCCAAAAGGCCAGGACTGATGGCAGAAGTAGCCAAAGGATACACTTAATCCTAGCCAAAAGGCCGGCACTGATGGCAGAAGTAGCCAAAGGATACACTTAATCCTAGCCAAAAGGCCGGCACTGATGGCAGAAGTAGCTAAAAACGATTTCTTGTTGAATCACTATCACAGGCATGTTTCAAATTTAAAATTGTGGGTATTGTTATGTTCCCAAAATGCTCTTTGCTTTTATGCAAATTGCCAGGCTTGGGTTGCCTGAAGAAGCACTGTGTTGCTTGACCTGGATGGGGTGGTCACCTCCCTCGGCCCTGCCCCTCTCCACTTCACCTTCTCCCCCAAGAAGTAGATGGATCCAAGGGACATTTTTTTCCATTTTCAGGACTGGTGACAGCAAAAGATGTTGCTATGTATCAATTCATTTTGTGTTTCTTAGCTATACAACCACTGCCGTACCACAGCACACACAATTCAAAATAGCAAATGGTATAACGTGTAAGATCAATTTCTCAAAAAACCCACAAACCACATATATGATTAAAATAAGTGAATTTTTCAAGTGGGACTTCTACCAGGTTTTAGTTTGCGCCATTTGTGTTGGGCGTCAATGATGTGGTTGTCCTTGCGAAATTGCTGACCGTGTGTCATTATTAGAATGAGGTTGCATGGAACTAGTAAATTGCTGTTTTGGTTTATAAGTGATGGTGTTTCTTTTATATTTCAGGAAGAGATACAAGAGGAGCCATGGCAGGTGAATCAATCGTGCAGCTCGTGCTGGACCGGGCTTCACAGCATTCAACGGTGATCAGCAGGATATGGTTGAAGGTCCTGTTCCTTTTGCGTTTTCTTATTTTGGTTCTTGCTGCAGAGACCGTCCCGGGCGATGACCAGTATCGCTTTATCTGCAACACTGGGCAGCCAGGCTGCACTGCAGTCTGCTATGAACACAACTTCCCGTTGACTCTCATCCAGTACTGGGCCCTGCAACTCTTGCTCGTGAGCTCCCCAACCATGGTGTACCTTGGGTATGTAGTCTGCCTGCCAAAGGAAGAGAAGATCATGAGCCAGAGTGTATGCCAAGCTACCCAGACACCAAGCAATCAAGACGGGCAAAGGCCTGCCTATCTGTGGATCCCTGGCAGGATGAGTGGAGAAGAGAAAGCCCATGGCACCTTGAACTTCGCCCATGCCATTAGCGTGCTCTTGAAGTCAACCTTCGAGGGTGGCCTTTTGCTCGTTCAGTGGTACTTGTTTGGTTTTTCTACAGTTCAATATCTACATTGCACCGAAAGTCCTTGCCCTCAACCTGTTGACTGCCTCTTTTCCAGTTCCACGAAGAAGTCCATCTTCACCCTCATCATGACCACTCTGTCTGTAGTGGCCCTCCTCCTCAACATGCTGGAACTGTTCTTTGCTTTTTACAGGAGACAGAGACTCAGGGAGCAGCAAGCCACCGCACCCTCAGCTCCCACAGACGCGTGGAGATGATCCCTGAAATTATCCCAGTTTTATCAGAATATCCCTCCGGCAGGATCTACACTCACAACTCTGATCTAGAACCTTCTTGCCATGAGGAGAATATATTGGCACAGAAGATCTTGGCACAGCTCACACCTTGCCATTCACTGCCCACGCTTCTTGGACAATTACCGCACCAGAACATGTGCAAACCAATCACGCACCCAATCAGCTGTATTCACAAATGATACAACACTATTGATAAGTATTAGAGAAAGTTACTTAAATGCTCTTGTCACGCCGTGCTGAAATTACTATGATTATTGATTAAAAGGAAAATCCAGTATTAAAAATGACCTAACACTGTATTCACGTAAGACCTATTGAAATAGATACTTAAAAATGTAGCAGTGGATTATTCCCAAGACATGTATAATAAAGATATTTCCTTAGAAAACAATATACTCACCAGCCAGTGCACACTAAACCACACATTTGATCACCAGAGCAGGCCACATCCCAACCCTAAAGTCTCTTTAAAAGAGTCTAAAACGATGTTTCGACTTCTTCAAATGTAGCAGCCTTCATCAGGAATCGCTGTGAGTTGGGCAATTGTGACCCATGTGTCTCATTAATAGTTAGTGGTCTGTTAAACATGGCGGGCCCAGATGATCATATTGATGGTTCCAGGCATCCTCTCCCCTTTTCGGACTGCTGAATATGACCCTCTTCAGGCAGCCACACTAATACATGTGTATCACTGCTTTGTCGTGTGACCGGTGGAGGATGCTGTCTCCGCCAGGTCCATAGATGGAATAAGCAGCCTTTTAATGCTGTAGTTGAAACTCTTGAGGTCTTTGGAGTAGAAGGCTAGAGTATGTGTTGCAAAATTGGTTGTCCCATCAAACGTTGACAAAGGCGTACTCTATTGAGCGCATGGTTTGGTGTGAGAACAGTTCAGGCTTGGTTGTCCTTAGCAGAAGGCTGTAGCAAGAATGTTGTCTGTTCTGCCTTGGTCTTTTTCTGTTAACAAACGACTTCAAACTCAGTACCCCGGTAGCAGGGGCAGCAAACAGGGGTAACGGAGCACAGTTGATCTGGATGGTGTCCCCTTGGATGGTAGTGGGCACGTTTTACCACCTTTATGTCTTGCAGTAAATGAGCCACTAAAGACTCAAGTTCATTTGACTCTAGCTTTATGGAAGAGTACAGAGACAGAAATTATATTTACATTTATTTTTGCTTTCTTTTGGCTTCAAAGAACTCAAGTTAGAACACAGAAATGACATTACCCTCTTTGCTCATTTCAATTCATCCCTTTGTTTTGTCATCTTTCAGGTCTTGGGATGGACGAAGGTGGTAGGTGGGGTATGTGGTGTTGGTGCAGCACTATGTTGCCATTAGGCTAATTTAGAGGGTTGGGGATCCAAAATGAAACCTAGATCACAGGCCTTTCACCCCATCAGTGTTTCTCCTCTCCCTTTTCTCTTAGCTCCTTCCACAAGGTTGCAAGTGGCCAAATTACTGATTGTGTTCTTTTGGGGGGGTGGGATGTCAATTGAGTGTGAAAGGCTCTGCTTCTTTTCACATCACATTAAGTGGCTTATGTGATGATCTCTAGCCAAACGGGCATGCTCTCTCTCGGTGCCCTCTTTCTCGCTCTGTGCATCTCTCTTTCTCTCTGGCCAGGAGGCAGTCACGCTGTGATTAATACTTTTCCTAGAGAGAATCAAGTCCAATGGAAGAAACCTTTGTTTGTCCACTGCTACTCTTCTTGATCACCCCATATTTAAGACAGCTAAATTTGGGGGCACCAAGCTTGACGTCGAGGGCCCCCTCCTCTGGAATGCCCTACCAGCTGGGATACAACAGATCCAAAACTATTCTGTGTTTAAGCGAGCCATAAAGACTCACCTTTTCAATCTGGAATAACCCTCCACGGCCTCATTCCCTTTCTACTGGTCATGTTGTGTGTCTTGTCTTTGTCTTTTGTGCGCCCTCAGGCCCACGGGCATGTGGCGCGTAATAAGAATTAAAATAAATAAATAAATAGAGCCGCCGTAGCAATTTCCTGCAAGAATGTGGCTAGAGAAAGAACACAGATATCTCGCAAGAGGGGTGGGTGCTGTCTTTTTTACAGTTAAAAGTAAAGCAGATGCAAGACGGACATACCCCCAGGTGGGGACCACTTGGTTTATGGAGACCTAGATTGTCATTGCATGTGTCCTGCAGGAATGTCGCCATCACACGATGTGAAGGGGAGCAGGTAGGCTTTGCGAGAGTGGTGGGATGTGGTCATGTGTGGTGGCATGTGGTTATGTCAAACCGTATAATATTACCAGAGGACCAGGTTGCAGAGTCTACACCTGTGTCTACTTCCTACTTTTTCCTTCATTATTAGTAATTTGTATGTACTGTAACAAACATGCAGGTTCTGGAGCGCAATGAAGAAATCACTGGCCAACGCATACAATCAAGCATTGCCTTTCTGCTCACAGAAGAAACAAATCATTGGTTTTAATCTAAGTGTGTCCTTTTACGAGAAGGAATGACATTTTGAGAGACGGACAAAAATGGTGTGTATTCTTGTCAAAATAAGTTATTAAAAGCCTAACTTACTAGGTGCGCTCGAGAGCCCGAGCAAGATGGCTGCGGCCTAACAGAGCTCCCGAGACCGAGATGTAAAAACTCTGCTTTTTTAATGTAATGGCCCGGTAATGAGGTGCGACTTTGTGGTGCACTACATCAGAAGACCCCAAGTGCTGAAAGAATTTTGGTAATACCGCTCTATGCCTCTGAAAAATGAGTCTGGCAAATACGCTTGAGAACTAGGCCATTGCCGGCGGAGATAGCACTGCTCCGATGTGCAACCCTGGGAGACCTCGTCCATGCCACGAGAGAGGTGAGCAGGGAGAGACAGGGGTGCAGCGACAGTATATGCAGTCTGGTGAGGTTCGAGCGATGACGGAGGACGCGCTGTGACCCCCCCCCACAGGATTCATGATATGTTCAGCCTAGAGAGTGACATGAGCCGAGCAGGACCTGCGAGAGGTGCTCCTGCTGGTAGCAGAATCATGGCTAGTCGGGGGGAAGAATGCATCCCTATGCCGCAAGAACAGTTTGGCCTGTGATGTACACATGTTTGAATCCCCAGAGGGCGCCTGGCAATTCCTTTGGCAATACGACCTAGTGGCAGCGGACCGGATTCCCATTTGGCCCACAGCAGCGATGGTCGAAAGTAGGCCGAAAGTCCAAAGGCCCTCCAGGTACTATGGACAGCAGATCTGACTAAAGAAAAGATCTCGCTATATGATCCCACTGAAGGATACAGAAGTTGTTGAGATAGATGGTCTCTGTACTCTAGACACTTATTTGGTTTGAGATTATACATCATACTGGTGAGCTATTTGAACGTGTTTGGGGTCCAGACACAGTGATCATCAGGCAAGACACTTTGTGTCCCACAATATGTGCAATCTGCACAGGGTAGTTTCTATGTTCAAGCCCAACATATATGTATTGTCGCATCTCTCTCTTTGAAGGGGGGCCTCTTCAAGCCTCCGACTGTTGGTGGCAAATCATCCGCCCTCTTCCCCCCCCCCAACAGAATTGGCAAATATGCTTACAGTTGAACTCTTTAATGTTGAGCAGCAGTGTGGGGGCCAAAGTGGCCTCATACATAGGCTGCACATTGGCTGAATCAAGTTCTTATTGGGCTCCTCCTTTATGACCTCAACATTTGAGGGCTTTTGTGTTACTTGTTATATATGTCTGGGACTTTGTTATGCATTTAGTGGGAGGCTTACTCATAATGTAGGGCACAGGGAAGGCTCTAGGAGTATGATGAGTTGTCGACGTGCCCGAGGGTCGTACTGCTGGAACTAATGTACATCATTGGGTGGGTGGGCCAATTCATGTGGGAGTTGTACAGATGTTGATCAATGACAGATACACCCTTCACACCCTGATATGGATACGCTTAGGTTTATTACGCTCAATATACAAGGGCTCTGAGACCCAATTAAGCGACGTAGACTACGAAACTTCTTAAGGGATGCTCGGGGGGATATACTATTTTTGCAAGAAACCCACTTGGGCAAGGTAGGATCTGCAAAACTACAAAAAGGATGGGTGGCTCATGGTCAAGCGTTGCATGCATCACGCCAGAGGAAAAGGGGAGTCTCCATTCCTATTCATACGCGTATTCCGTTTACTGCTCTGGATACAGTGATTGGCCATGGCGGCAGTCATCTGTTTGTTTGGGGAACACTGTTTCAGCAGTGTCTCACTTTACTAAATATGTATGGGCCTACGGGGGATGATACAGGGTTCTTGAAACATGTGTTTATGCAGTGTGCTCCGTATATAGGACCTGTACGGTATCAAGCGTAAGACTCAGACACAGTAGCATGTTAAGTGTCGATTATACATTTTTATGTATTCCAAAATAATAAAGGGGTTGGAGGAAATTCTACCTATCCCTAATGCTAAGAGAGCTTTCCCTGCCTCAATGAAACTAAGAAACGTCTGTGTCAGGGTGTTAAACAGATGGCTCTTGAACACCACTAACCGGAGCCATCTGTTTCCCCGCCTTGGTTATGCCAAATCTTTATACGTCACCTTTCCCCAACTGCTTCTAGACCATCCCAATAAAGCGACCAAGACAACTTGCAACCTCAAACCTCCGGAACATTCTCCGTCCACCTCAAAGTCACTTCAGGGACTTTCTCTTTACACCCCTGCTTCAGGTTTAAGATCTGCTACATAACAAGAACACTCATACACGGCACAGGACCACATCAGGATATGCAGCCCTGCTGTCAAACTTTCACACACTGGCACATTTCAAGAAACAGAGAGCGGTAGTCCACAAGACCCCAAACTCCAGAGTGCTACTGGGCGAAGAAAGCCTGACGGCTTTCGACGACTTCTATATTTGGCATCCGACCCAACGACTCACTAGTCCTCCTCCATACTTCCTTGTTACTCCATTCCCACCCACCCCACTTTGCTGTGCCACACCACAATCCTGCCTACCGCCTAAAACATCCATTCTACAGGCCTATGAACTCCATTCTCTCAGTCAGACGTTGTTTACAAAAGATAATTTCAAAAGCCAATCAAATCATTAAATAAACTACACTTAATGATGAATTATTAGTCAGTCAATATGTTTATTCGGATGGGCACATCCAAGAAACAGACAAAATACTAAAACAATACATAAATAAACCACAACACAATCAAAGCAACACAATTCTGAAAAAACACAGTATAAAATCAACACATTATATGGCTCGAAGATAGTGTAGACTTTCATGACACTGCCGGAACACCCTTTCTCTTACACATGGCTCTTATTAAGAAAGACAACAGAGCCCATGCAACAAATGCTGAATCAGCAGATAAAAGGACAAGCAAAAAAGGACAAGCAGGGCAAGACGATGGAAATAAAAATTAAACTGTCTAAAAACAGGTAGAATTGTGGACCTTCTAATGTCACTGCATGCCGGGCAGAACATAATAAAATGCTTTAAATCCTCCTTGGCTTCTCCACATGCCGGACAGCTTTCAGTGTCAGGATAAATCTTCCAATTAACAGTGTTTCCCCTCAATTGCAAGCAATAAAACCTTGCACGAGTGTCAACCGACTCGTCAAATAGATCCATCACGCTAACCTGCTGCCAGTCTGTAAGCTGTCAATCAAGTAGTGTATGATCTACTGCATAGGATATAAGAGCTGCGAGAGTGATCCAGGCCGGTGTCGTTCGTACATCGACGCCCCTGAGCGAGTGCGTTTTATGCCATTGAGTGAGAGTTGGCCCTATTATTGGATGCAATGCAAGTGCTCTAGGGAATTTGGATGGCAGAATGGCGAGGGCCTCTTGTGGGTTGAAAGGCTGCAGAGCGTGAAACTCCCAGGCTCCCCAGCTCGATGAATCCCCCGCATTGAGCCAGAGTTTGGCCCTCCATGAGGGAAGCGCAAGGCCACCATCAGATATGGCCACCTGCAAAACTGCCCTATTAATGGGCGCCTTTTTCATGTGCCATACAAATTTCATTAAATGCATATCGTATCCGTTGAACATGGATGTGGAAGGAGATGTGGGGATCATGGATTGGATGCCAAGGCAATTAGTCTGGGTCTGGAGGACATTGTAATCACTTTTATTCTACCAGTAAGTGAAAGTGGTTGTGAGCTTCATTGGACTATATCAAGTTTAATCTTGCTGAGTACTGGGGGTAATTCAGAGCTATAAGATCGGCAAGGTCAGCACTGAGGTGAACACCGAGATGCGTAATATGTCTGCTTTGGAGCCGAAACGGGGCAACACCCCCAGGGTCCCAAGGGATGTCTTAGTGCAGAGGCATGACTTCCAATTTCTTCAAATGTAGACTACTCCGCAATGGGCCCATTATCTTGTAGTATCGAGGGAGGGATGTGGAGCAGCAACTAATGTACAGAAGCAAATTGTCGGCATAGGGCGACACCCGATGCTCCTCACCACCCCCACCAATGCCAAACCAGCCGCCATCTTCCCTCAATGTATGGGCTAAGGGCTCTATCGCTAAAGCATATAATAGTGGTGAAAGAGGACAGCCTGGTCTCGTCCCTCTGTGGCGGGAGAAGGTATCGGATGTGCGGCTGTTTGTAATAATGGCGGCGCAGGGATTGTGATACACAGGGCTGGACTGGGAACTAAAAGAGGCCCTGGAAATAATTACTGGGGACCGAAAGAGGCCCTGGAAATAAAGTTCAAAGTGGCCCCATAGGAGACATTTTCAGCAAGCCCAATGCTTTTCCTATGAGAAAATTTGGAAATACCACAGAAAAGAGGCCCACCGGGAAATCTCCAGAGTTCCTTAAAGGCCAGTCCACCCCTGGTGATACAGTAATCTAATAAATTGGAGAATGAGACCAGTAAAGCGCCATTTTTCCAGAACTGCAAACATGTAGTCTCATCTTACTTTGTCAAAAGCCTTTTCGGCATTGAGTGAGAGGACTACAGGCCTGAGATTGTATGGAGAAGTTGTTGTGCATTATCAGAGGAATGGCGATGTAAAATCAACCCAGTCTGGTCAGGGCGTATGAGTTGCGGTAAGAGCTGCTCTATGCATTTGGCTGAGCATTTTGCAAGTATTTTTTCATCCAAATTTATTAACGAGATCGGCCGGTCTCAGGCACAGCCTTTTTTATGGAACAGGACAATATGGGCCATTAGAATGGAATCTGGGAGATGGCCCTTCTCGACTGCCTTGGCAAAAACATTCCCAGTGTTGGTGCCAAGTGGTTATTAAATCGTTTGTATAAGTGCAACAGTATGATATGATATGATAGTTTATTTACATAACACCTATACACAATGTGTTTCAAAGCGCTTCAAGGCAAGGGAGGGAACAAGGGAAAATACAACCACATTCTTACAGTCCATGAACAGTAAGGATGTGAAATTAACTATCGTACTCGGCCTGACAACATTTCAGATAGTGCAAGAGCTAAAACATAGATAACGAAGGGACGGGGAGAGTGGGAAGGAAATGGAAACAGACAGGCGACTACCGTACTAGACCTGACAGAGCCAAAGAAAACAGAAGGTGAGGGAGATGTGTGCAGAAAGGGAGGGGAGGAACAAAACAAGTGACTATCGTACTAGGCCTGACAACTTTTCAGATAGTGCTGTGGGGAACAAGTAAGGGGAGGGGGGAGGAGACATACAAGGTTACTATCATACTAGGTCCATAGACAATTCTGATAGAGTAAGTGCATAGAAGAAAGTAAGGGGAGGAGGGGAGGAGATAGGAAAAGGGAGAAAGGGAGAGGAGGAGAGAACAGAGAGTAAGCAGTCAAAATGAGTGGAGAAGCAAGAGGGGAGAGCAAATACAATTGCAGAAGTCAGTAGTAACACATAATGTTGCAAGCCAGGATACAAGATGAAGATGGGAACAGCATGATTCAGGACCACCAGGAGTACAAGATGCAAAGGAAGTCCAGCATGAGAGTTGAGAAAGGGTGACGCACCGTGAATCAATGAAGTCCATTAAAGTCAAATCCAGCATTGGCCACAAGACGGTGATGGTGAAACCAGAATGTATCAGGACAGACTCCTGCAGAAGTAGGCTGGAGGGGGTTGAGGGAGAGCAGGGTAGAAGAATCAAGCAAACCAGGCAACACCTATGTGGGAGAAGGGGGGCACAAGGGAACATCACGGGGGGACCAGAGGGGGTAGGGATGGCCTTTGGGGACAGAGGGAGTAAACACATGTTGGTGCATGCTTACCTGCTGTCTGAGCAGGGGGTCGGCCCTGGGTCCTCCTGGTCTGAACAGGTCCAAACAGGAATTGCCCTTTTCTTTGTCTGCCCTTTGCTCCGGACACCCAGGCGAGAGACGCCCTTGAGTTAAGAGCAGGAAGGAAGAGGCAGGGCTAAGAATGTGGGTGGTGCTTAGGCCAGGTGACCTAAATCCACTTGCACCTGCTCTCCATCTACAAAGGAAAAGAGACTGGAGGGCTCCTTGAGTAGGGAAAAAGAGCGGCAAGCAAGAAGGCACCAGGTGGGCGGGGTTTGCTAAGTGGTGAAAAAGAACGGCAGGCAGGAAGGCACCAGGTGGGCGGGGCTTGCTAAGTGGTGAAAAAGAGCAGCAAGCAGGAAGGCACCAGGTGGGTGGTGTTTGCTAAGTGGTGAAAAAGAGCAGTAGGTAGGAAGGCACCAGGTGGGCGGGGCTTGCTAAGTGGTAAAAAAGAGCATTAGGTAGGAAGGCACCAGGTGGGCGGGGCTTAGGCCAGATGACCTAGATCCACTTGCACCTGCTCCCCATCTGCAAAGGAAAAGAGGCTGGAGGGCTCCTTAAGTAGGGAAAAAGAGCGGCAAGCAGGAAGGCACCAGGTGGGCGGGGCTTGCTAAGTGGTGAAAAAGAGCGGCACGCAGGAAGGCACCAAGTGGGCGGGGTTTGCTAAGTGGGGAAAAAGAGCGGCAAGCAGGAAGGCACAAGGTGGGCGGGGCTTAGGCCAGGTGACCTAGATCCACTTGCACCTGCTCCCCATCTGCAAAGGAAAAGATTCTGGAGGGCTCCTTCAGTAGGGAATAAGAGCAACAACTAGGCAGGCACCAGGAAGGCACCAGGTGGGTGGGGCACCAGTAGGCCATGTTGGCCCGCGGTCAAGCTATTAATGGCTTTAGTTATTTCATACTCACCTATAGGGGTATTCAGTGCCTCTAGGTCAATAGGTAGGAGTGAGGGTAGCTGCAAGTCTTGTAAAAAGACATGGGGCCTCATTATGTCCCTGGTGCTCCCGTAATGAAGGGGGCCGGTACAGGACCGGCCCCCTTCATTATGGGAGCGCCTATTCCGGGTCCTGCGAGGGGAAGAGGGAGGTAACAACGGGACACTTATAATGTCCCCGTTGTTACCTCCCTCCCCATTGAGCCCTATGGGGGCTCAAATGGGAATGGGGAATGGTTCCTGCAAGGAGGAATTACCGGGTCCTCCTATGTCGGAATGACCGGTAAGTCTCCATTGCAGGAACCCGGTAATGGAGCCTGGTTTGGAGGCAGCCATGGTGCTAATAGCACCATGGCTGCCTCCAAACTCATAATGAGGCCCATGGACCTGAGTAATGTTTCCGCTTTGGGGGAGCTGAATACAGCGTATTCTACGATTCTGTTAATGGGCCGTCACAAACCAGCACGGAGCCATCTAGATCCTTCAAAGAGTCGATCATTTAACTGCTAAGTCTGCTTTTCAGTGCGAGTGACAGCATATGTGAGGGTCTATCTCACTCTTTATAGAACGACACGGGACGTCATTTAGGGGTCGCCAGAGGTTGCAACTGCGACCTCTGAGGTCTACCTTGCGACCTCTGTGGTCTACCTTGCGACCTCTGAAATTTTTTTTATTTTTGTAATGCAATCTCCTGGGCTGTGGCCAGCACCACGTGGCTCTTTACTTCTGGAGTGGCTGGCTTTCTTTTTCAGGCCCCTTAAAAAATAAAAAATAAAATAAGAACAGGAGTGCCACAAGTCTAACACTTTCAGCACTGACCCTAAATAAGAAAGAATAGGAATACCAAATAATGTGTCTTTCTGGAATTCTATACAATAATTGCTAGACTCATTAAGGGTTTATTTCAGGCACACTTCAGGGGGTGAGTCAATGATTTAGTCTGTTCTTAAACGTCTCAACTCAGCCTTTCATCCTTCTGAGGTTGATAAATGAGTACCAACACAGGTTGGGTGACATTGGGTGTATATTTTTTCTATAAAGCTCTTAAGCGTAAGTGCTATATAATAACACATCATTATCATTTGGTCCTTTGGTCATGGACGTCTGCTTGCATTCACCGTCATTTGGTAATATGGGCCTATACACACTGATCTTAACGGTACATATGGTGATACATTCTTGTATGAAATGTATGCACCACATTATAGTGATATCGTTACCATATTTTTCATAGTATACAATGCTATGTGATGCCACTTCCTGTTTTGTGAACGGTGAAAGGTTGTGTTCCATCCCTTCCCGCGATATCACTTTGGGGTGCGGTCAAATGACATCACTTCCTGTGATGTCATTAAGGGTCAAGGGTCGTGTGATGTCACTTGCGCTACCCCTGGCATTTTGGTGAAATGACGTCACGAGAACGACTGGAACAGCTTAGTGAATGCCTTTTGTGCACGTATCGTAAAAAAACGCGTGTGATTTCTGCACGGAGTTTCACTATCTGGGCGTACACCCTAGAGTCACCAGTGCTTTATGAGTCTGTTCGGCTGAACACAGGTCCGCCAACGTTTGTTTTTAACATGAAGAAAATGTTAACTTGAAATAGTGCTGCATTTCTCAAGATTAACATTAGATGGCGCCCTTGACCTTGATAAACACGTTCAAATCCGGAATATAATTGGACATTGAAAAGAGTTTTAATTCAAGCCCTTCCTTAAAATCCTCCGCATTCTCTTTCCATCTCTCTCTTTTATGGTTGGTTTCTCTCTCTCTCTCTCAACATGATTAAAGAAATCTTATGGTTACAATGAAATGCCGAAAAAAACGGTTTTTTACCATTTATTTGTAGCAACGCTGCTGTAAACACTCACCACGTGCACAGGGCATGACATCACAAAAGGCATTAATGACATCACTGATGCACCCTTCTGCAGGGCATAGCATCCGGGCACTGGGCCTTAGGAGTGAGGCCACGCCCAGCAGGCATGGTGTCCGGCGCTTAATATGAGCCCATGCCGAGTGGCCTCTGTTCGCGGTCCATAGACGTCAGTTATGGACCGGGCATATTGGCCCTATGTGCTGTGGACTGGGGAATGAACTTGAATGGCGTGACCAAATACGTCCGTGCCAAGGCATGGCGACTGCAAGTAAGGACACTGTCTGAGGCTGAAGGCTATCCCTCGACACAGTGGCCACAATGTCAGCCGCAGATGGTTCTGCAGACAGGGCTGCCATGCCCCTGGACATTTGATCTTACCTGCTGGGCCTGTGCAGTGACCCTACCTACTGATCCTGCTGACAATAGCCTGTGCCCGATGCCAGCAGACATTCTGCCCGAGGAATGGTCTTTGACCTTAACCTGCACACAGTGACACCTCACACAGTGCAGTGCTGACTGCACCTGTGGCCAGGCCCACCTGCCAAGCTTTCTAGCCAGTGTGGTGTGAAGTCATTGATCGCTGTTATCGCTCCACTTCAGCAAACATCCCCCTAAGTCTTGGAATGAGAAATGTTGTGTTGCACCTCGTATCAATCTAGGTGGTCTATCAAGAATCTGACTGTCAGCCAAGCTGCTTTGGTGAAGTAAACATATTTGAATGAAAGGAACTTAAAGAAACCAGTATAACGATGATTGAAGAGAAATCTAGGGTTAGGGGACTCAAGTGGAATTGTGAACTTTATCCTCTTGGAACTTTTGAGTTGGAGTTCAGCATGTTCCTTTTTGAACATTTGTACACCTTCAAAGGCCAAAGACATTTCCCTATTCACCTTATAGTTGATTTGTAGAATGTGAGGGTCAGAATAGTACTTTGGACACAGGGCAGTTTACTTTAGACATCTTGACAAAGGACTGACCCATTTGTTTTGTTTTTTGTAGGGAAAATACCTCTAGAGCAGGGACAGAAAAGCATGTTGCACACCCATGTCCGTTTAATATAGCCAAAGTCATGAAACACCTGTGTCCAAGTTTCATTCCTGACCCTTCACAGAACCCATATAACTTTCAGCCCTCTGACATTTCATGAAATGTACACAGATATCCTATGTTGTCTGCAAATACATTCTGAACGTTTCTTGCAATTTTGTCCATAGGATGTCTAAATTGAATTTTCTTTTGCTCCAATTAAATCACGCCATTTATTTTCTTAAAAGAGTTAGATTCACTCATTCCCTCCACAGCATCAGGACATGCTCAGCAAGCTCATATAAATCCCTTCAAATTGTTTTACAGTGCAAGCTTCAGCCAATGTTTACAAATAAAACAAGCCTGTAGGATTCAAAATGTTCTATCTGGCATCCCCCAATTATTGCCATGGGTTCTTACTTGTATTTAGTTTGTCAAACTGTTCATAAACCCAACTCAAATATCTCTCCATTTTTGCAAACATTTTTTTTTTTAAAATACCGTGTTCCGAGAAGATCACGAGAGACACGTTTTGGGACTATTTGCCCTATGTTTTGTGTTCTATGTCAGAGCAAATTTTGCCCAAAGGAATTTGAATAGGATTTTATCAGGGAACCCCGCCTTGTAATAATATTCAGTGTGCGCTGTGTACTTTTTCAGAAGGATTTGTGCCTTTTCTGCAAATAGGGAAAAGCCCAAAAATCCTCCAAAAATCACCTTTGTCCATGGGAGTTCAACTTGCCCATAACTAAATAGGTACTATTTCTGGACCTTTAAATCCTATTGAAGTGCCTTTACCAAGCTTTAAAGGCCTGGAGAACAAATGAATAGCTTAAATGAATTGAGGGATGTCAATGTAGTCTCCAGAGTCTGAAGGCCAAGTGCAGCTCTCTAGAGTGTGCTTTAAGGCAAATAAATAAGGGAGCAGTGTTTGTGCTCTGAACATAACACATCTTTTGAGATAGATATCCTTTAGAACCAAGGAATCTTTTAAATCGGTCGTTTAATGGAACAGACACACATTTTACTTGGAGCCTTAGGGCTCTGTTGGTTCAGGGTCTGTTTGAGGCCGCAGCTATTTGAAGTTGTCATTACTGCTCAGCCATGCATCATCAGTGTCATTTCAGAGTGGTCATCCAGCGCAGCTTGAAATTAATAGGACCATTGACATCCTAAATTGAGAATGTATTTTTTCATGTTTCTTATCTTTTATGTGCAAGTCTTTGTCCTTACTTTACAACTTTCAAAGAAGGTGTATGAGGCACGCGGAGAGTTGTCTGTTAGTCTCTTTTAGTGGTTTCATCACAGTGATTAATAATGGGGGCTGTTTTCAATAAAAGTAACATTTGCATTCCTGGGAACAACAGAGCTCTGCATAGTCATAGAATTTAAGTTTGACCAGAGTTCAAATTAATGTGACCATTTCAAGGTTACATATAAAAGGAAAAATCCTCCCTTTGTGTAACGTTTACTGGTAATGGCAATTAAATCAAGTGTAAGCCTACAAACAAATGTAACTCGGTCTATCATATAACTTATTGTAGGCATTCCAATCCTCCTTTGCAGAACACTGAAATATTATTTGCATAATTCTGCAGGTTCTGCATGCATAATGACTGCTATAATACAGGAGCTCTTTTGCATTTGCTAATTTTGATTTTAAAATAAAACACTTGTCTTATTATGTTCGACATTACGTTATTTGATTTTTCAATGCAAAGCCCTTCAAATTGAACAATGTTCATTGAAAGGTGTTACACTAAGTAAAATAATTGCTACCATTATTTACTTTCCTTTTTCTCCCTCCTCCTCTGTTTTACTGCTTTCTTTTGTGAGGAGCTCATGGTGACAACAAGTAAGACAGACACAAGTGATCACAGTTCAAGGGTGTTTATTGAACAATGAATTTGGTACGCAGGTTGGAAAAACGCTTAACCTAAACCAAAATCTAAGATGGGGACAAGCGTCAACCGTCAAATGAAAAATAAGACAGTCCTAGTGATGTTGTGCCAAAACAAAAATGGCCTATACTAAGAATCCTATTGACAAACCTCACAACTAATACAATACGGGGTGTGGAATAGTTCTCAAGAAAAGAAAGAAGTGTTCTTCAATAGTAAGTCAGGATCTGGTAGTCTGGGTCTCCCTTCCCACGTTTTGAGTATGGGGTAAGATGGGAGCTTGGAGCACAGTACAGTCTCGGGCTGCTCCAGCATGATATGACAGTCCCAATGGCTGTTCTCAGGACCGTCGATGGCCCAGTCTCATTTTCTTAACAAGTCTCTTGTCTTTGGGGACTGATGTGTTCAAATAAAAAAAACAAAAAATCCTTTAACAAATGAAAGTATGTTTCCAAAGTTCGCTGGGTGATGGGATTACCCCTGGGTCCGCCTTCTTCTGGGCGCTGACCCTTCTCAATTGTTTATCACAGTTTTACATAGGGTGATGGTTTCACCCCTGAGTCTCCCTCTTATGGGCACTGAACCTTCTCATATTGTATTCCAAAATAAACCACAGTTCCTTTATCAAACAACTTTGGATGTTAACCCCACCCCTGGATCTCCCTTGCTCGGGCTCCGACCCCTCTTCTCTTTACTTATTCTTGGGTGATGGCTTCACCACTGGATCTCCCTCGGTCGGGCCCGATGCCCTCTGGACTTTAAAGGGATTCAATTGCCTTGGTTTCTCACTGTTCTCTTTTACTGTGGGACTGACTTCCCTTTTTTCACTGTGCTTGTAGATCAAAGTCTTCTGATTGTACAAGGATTTTGCTTGACCCTCTGTATGACCACTTTAATCTCTTTCGCTGGCCCTCCCACGGCCTTCTGGTATTTGTAGTTTCTCTCATATAGGGTTCAACCAGAGTCTTTCGCTTTAGCACCCATGTGATGCCAGTTTCCCACTGCGGGTGGTCTCCCCTTCACCCTTTTTACAGTTCATACAAAGGTGCATCAGCTTTGGTTCACAACTTGCCACCTCGTGATTCTCACTCATCACAGCCCAGCATTGGTTCTCCCCTCGACTCACTGGCTGTGTCGAACCGCTTGGCTTTTGGCTCATCTGGCTTGTGTCGGGACACGTCAGGTAAACAGTTCTATTACAAGACTGTAAACCAGTGTTCATGTCAGAAAGGAAGGGGTTGGAGTAATGGAAAAAGCGGTTGGTAGAGTTTCCAAACATCCTACATAGTCGGAAGGGAAAGAGGTGATACGTGGAGTTATAGCCTTTGCATTTGGGTTTGGGGTGCACTCGGAAGGGTAGGTTTTGGAGAGTTTGTTAAATGGACGAGAATGACTGGGATGGAGAACAGAACAAAAGGGATTGTGGGAACTGCAGTATTCCGTCATAGTAGGTTGGGATTTTGGAAGGTGACAATCAAAGGGACGGGATTGGTAGGGTTTGCGGGGTAAACGGGAATAGCTGGGGCCGTGACAAGAGGTATTGTGAGAATTGTAGTGTTTTGTCTGATCAGGTTGGGGATGCAGAAAATAATAAGCAGAGGGGTGGGTCGAAGAAGGATGGGGGTTATTCGAATGGAGACCAGTGAAATAAGGATTCTGGGAGTTATGTTTTTTGGGTACAACAGGGTTTGGGATCTTAGAGGATTATTTACGCACACAGGGGTTGTTGGATCTGGGCCATAGAGATCTAATCGGAAGAAGGGGGGCAGGTGTGGCACAGCCCGTAGAGGTCTCAGGGATCTCATCTTCCTCATCTTCTCACGTGAGGCATTCCCCTAAGCATAACCCTGGATACCCCTATCCAGGTTATCCTCCCTCGCTCGTCCACCACCAAGGTTGGGATCTGTGAGTTCCAGCCCTCAGGTTTTTCACATATCCTTCTCCTATGCTGGTTTGACAAGGGGTTTTCATGCAGGAATTCCCCCATGGAACACCTAGACGGATAGTCCAAGCCTTCCAGCATATCCCCTAGATTGGTATCTCGGGTTTGCAGAGGGGAGTACTTAAATAGTTCTTCCACCTCTCTTTCTCTTTGGATCTTTCTCTCCCTTTCTGGGGTGTTCCTGCGCTCCTCCTTCATTCATTCTGGGCAGGTTTCCCTACCATGACCTCTTTCTCCACAGAAAAGGCATGTTTCCAGCCGTGAGATTTCGGATATAACCAGAGATATATCAGGTGTTGATCCTCCCTCGTCTTTATTCAGGGGTCTAAAAAACGTCCTGGGAGTCGGAGTTTTCTAGGTCTTGATCCCCCGGGTTAACATAAGGTTCCCCGTATAACCTTCCACTTGGGATTCCCATCCACTGATTTTCCCATCTGAATAAAAAAGGTGGGTTTACTGGACGGCATCCTGCACCACTGTCCCTTTTGTCTGGAACGAGGTTGTGAGTAAATTCTCTAGCGACAGGATTTTGTATTTCCATTGCCAAGGGAGGTGGCAAACTATTGAGGTTTCGCCCTTCAGTGTCAAGGAATTTGGCTCTTCCAGAGCAAGGAAAGGATGATCCATTTGAGACTCGTCGAATCCTCCTGGATCTTGAGGGGTTCCCTTAGGGGGACCGGGGGGATTCCACATAGTCTCATATCAGTGGGTTCCCAGCATCTCACCTTGGGGAATATTCCTTGGAATGGAGGAGAAGTTAAGTACAATAAACTGCACCTCACCTCCACAAGATAGAAGGGGAAATGGTTCCACACCCCTTTCTTTGTAGGGTATTATATATACGGCCGAAGTGGCGAGGTTACCTATTTGTAGGCCTAGAGAGAGCACGATTTTATCTCTCCCGTATTAAAGTGTAACGGGGACATGTACTAAGGGGATGTGTTATGCACTCCATCAATTTCTCACCATCGAGTGATAAGGGAGTTGACAGGATTGGTCTTTTGTTGGACTTTCTACCCGTAATGGGGTCTTCATACTATTATCAGTTGGATCAAATCCCATCCTGACACCATATGTGAGGATACCAGAAAAAATGTCCACCTGGTTCAGGGGACAACAACAGGGCACACTATAAGCAGACAATGTGGATGAAATTTAAATGATGGCAATAGAGTGTTGTGTCATGCCAAGTAAATACATTTAATAGAACATAGTAATTATGTAATACACAAATAGGTAACTAAATAACACTACCATCCCCTTCAAGGAGCATGGAGTACTTAACGGGGATCTGTGATGATAAGTACTACTCATCTTAAACATACCACGTGTTTCGGGCATACGTGCTCTTCATCAGGTATGAGATGTAGAGTGATCTCTGAAAAACAGATAATTGAATACTAAGTCAGGGATATTTTCAATACATGAAGTACAATTAACCTATAAGGTAAACATCCAATATTAGCTGACCTGTGTGTTCAAAGTCACTTCCAAGTGAGAAAGTGTTCAATGAGCGTTAGTCATCAAGTGAAGAGACTTCAATTGCCAGTCCAGTGAATACTGGGAAGAGAGTGCGAAGCACTTATATAAATAAATAACTAAGTAGTGGATGGCCAAGCATGTGACCAGTCGCTACGGGTTAGCCCTTCTTCCCATCCAAAGCCATCAGATAAGTAGGGTAGCTGAGGCGTCATTAACTACAACATTAGTGGACTCACCAATGAAAGCGAGTGGGAGGAGATGAATCTCGTTGGGGGAAACTGCTTGCTGGGATGTGCCGGAAGATAATTGAGGCAGAACTGGTGGAGTAGTTTTGCAGAAAATGTTGCGGATCAGCATGTCCTGGGGGACACGAGGCAGATTGCGATAAGTATATTTCTTCTTCTTCTTCTTAATTATCGGAGGCGTGGGCGAACCCACGCAGGCGCTTCCCCATCCTAAAGGATGATGTGCACCAGACCCACCAATCAATTCTCCTCCCACCGCCCCGTCTGCCTCACAAAATCCAACATCACACTGTTCCTCCTCCTGCCTCTCACCCCGTCACCTCCCAGCAAAGCCTTCCCACTCAGCTCAGCCACACCCAGCGCAGATAACCAAGCCCTCATCAATTCTCTCTCCTCAACATGTCTCTCACACCTAAGCAGAAAATGTCCCACAGTCTCAGGCACCCCACACACCGCACAATCCCTCATCTCACGCTTCCCCACTCGATACAGACAGTAATTCAGCCCCACATGCCCTATCCTCAATCGATTCAGCATCACCTCCTCCCCCCTCCTCCATTCCAGACTCCCTGCATCCACCTTCACTGACACTTTCCCACGAACACCAAACATCCCCCTGCCCTTCACCCCACTCACCCACCTCTCCTGCCACTCATCCATGACCCGTCTCACCACCACAGCCTTCACCTCATCCACACTCAAAGGCAGCCTCACATCAACCGCTCCCCTTCTCATGCCTTCACCCGCCGCCAGATCCACCAAATCATTTGAATAGCAATAGAGGTGGTCTGTCCATTCAATAGTGGAGCCGCTGAAATATCAAAAGGCTTACTTGTACGGTATGTGCAGCTGCTTCGGGGGACAGCGTCTGCGGTGGACTTGGGTGGTTGTCAAGACAACCGTAATGCTGGCGTGTGTTGCTTTAATGCAGTAACGCTGCACGAGGTATGGAGAATTTGCGTGTCCTGTGGGACAAAAAGCAGATCGGGGTGAGACTGGTTAAGTGGAGAGCCTGTCCGAAATGTAATTGGACCACTGGAAGATTGGAGAATTTACTGGCAATATGACAGTGGTATCGATGTGTAGCTACAGACGCTTCGGCGAACAGGTCAGAGTCTCGTGAAACACAGAGGGTTGTCAAGGCAACCCTCACGTTCACGTGTGTTACTTAAATGCAGTAAAGCTTGAATTGGAGAGCCATCTTTAAAATTGAAGGCTCAATTGAAGTGAGTTATTGAGGGTCCCAAAATAGGTGACATGGACCCTAGATCAAAGTATATAATAGGAATGAAAACCAAATGTCTTGATTATTTAGGTGCCAATTGTAATGCAAACTGAAAACAAAATGCAGTAAATTAATGAAAGTGGTGACAGATGAGTAAGAAGCTTGAACTAGGCGTAAGTGGATGAACGCCATTGTGGAGTTGTTGAAACATATGATTTTAGAGTGTATTGAACTGCACACCCATGTGGTTCAGTATGTGTAACACAATGGATAGATATTGAACAAATAGAGATGCAAGGAGTTAATGGCTGGTGCCACTAGAGTACTGCGAACTAATCATACAGTTGTTTAAATGCAGCTCAATAGGAGTAGAATGGAGGGAAAGAGATGAATAAGGTTACAAATGACAGCTGAGGTCGCAGTCCACCACATTCACCCCCCATGGGGACATATAATCTAAGTGGTCTATCCAGTATAATTCTTGCTGTAGTAACAATTTAGTTAGATTTCTGCCTCTTCTGGGGAGAGGAACATGTTCCAGTATAATACATTTGATTTGGGCTTTAGAATGTTCTTGTTTGGTAAAGTGTTGAGCCACAGGGGATCTTTCAGAATTCAGTCTTATGTTAATTTATGTTCAGACCAATGTATTTTGGCCTTTCTCGTTGTCACGCCAACCTAATAGAGTCCACAAGGGCATTTGATTCCATAGATGATGTTTTTGGTGTCACGGGTCGAGGAATGATGAAGAGTCATTTTGTAGCACATGTGGGGGTGGATGATGGAATTACCTTTGATTAGATTATTGCAGTTGTTGCAATTGTTACAAAGTAGACTCCCTTTGAAGTTTGGGTCTTTCACCCTCTTGGTGGCAAAGTCCACTTTGACCAGAGGGTCCCTTGTGGATCTACTTTTGCTGTAGGCGCATAGTGGAGGTTTTGGGAAAGGTTTTGCCAATGTTGGGTCAAGTAACAGCATATTCCAATTTTTAAAAATGATTTTCTTGATTTGTGTGCTCTGTTGGGAATATGTAGTAACATGTACCAAATTGTCTGCAGTCGCTCCTTGTTTGGTAGAGCGTGCGTTGGTTCTGTTGATGTTTTCGACTTTCTCAGTACAACGATTCACAGAGTCTGGGTCATATCCACGTTTGAGGAATTGTTGATATAGTCTTGGTTGTCAGAAATAATCCGCCTAAACCTCAGGAATTGGCTGAGTGGAATGCTCTCAAAGGTCTTCCTGGGATGATAGCTTGCGGCATGTAGCAAACTATTTCTGTCCATCACTTTAGTGAAGATCGTGGTGTGTAAATCACCTGATTTGGCGTAAATCTTTACTTCCAACAATTCAATCGAAGTCCTGCGGGTTTTAGCGGTGAATTTAATCCTGGGCGCCATTGAGTCCTATTAGGAGAACACATGAAGAACTATTAGATTTCTTTTATAATTGTTCATTTATAATGCGCTTAATATCAACGAGTGGTTTCTAAGCGAGGGATTGGGACACGTTGCCCCTGAGCTATCCTTCATCCCGCTCTCTATTGTATTAATTCAGGGAATATCTCATTGGAAGTCACATATTCAGTTATTTCCTTACAGGCATCCATGTTTGGAACAGTTTTATAAATGGCCAATAATGTGTTGTCAGTAATTTTCCATACAGGATCATAGACACAACTTGTTGTTTGTATGCTGCCATTAGACCAGAGTTGGAAAAAAACATATTTGCCCACAAGCCCCCTTAGCATCACCATCACAGGTGTTACCTTATTGCCAAATTGTCATTTATATGCCTTTCGCTTCAGGAGCTAGTGGCCACCAGACCCGGGAACGTCCTCAATAGGCTCACCTTTCAGCCTCCAGGAGTCATTTATCGGCTTTTAGTTTCTAAACAAATAATTTTCATCTTGGCCCAATTGTTGCCGTAACTTGCTTCGTGAATAAGTTGCAACAGCTTTTGCCGCTCCGTCCAGGCCAATCTGAGTGTGTTCCCGTAGGGTGACATCTTCAGCATATGCCAGCCAGCCAACCAATCGTGTTGTTTCACAATTTAGGGCCAGAAGTGTTTATGTTCACTAAGGTTCTAGGTAGACCAACCATATCAAGATTGAGCATCATGGGAGCCAAGAGGCAGCCTTGCTTCAGGCCGCGTTTCGCCTGCACTCGCTTACTGGAACTACCACTACTGTCCAGTCTTATGCACACAGTTGTATCCTTATGGGACCTTATCAGCAGATTAAGCAAGACAGGGTGAAAGCCCCACACGCTTAATATCTCTCACAGTCGTCGTCGATCTACTCGGTCACAAGCGAGCAAGTAGTTGACGAAGGCCACAAAGATTTCGGGATTGGCCGATCTCAGAGCTGCAGGTTCTCCATTTCTAAATCCACTCTATTTAGTTCTCACAGCATAAAAGCAGCAAAGGCTTTGCTGGGTACATCCAATCATGCTAACGGGGGACCGTCTCAAGGATCTGCCGGGCTGCCGCTCTTGTAGATAAGTATTAACAAGGAATCGGTGCAAGATCTTGCCAGTTTAGAAGTGCACACAACCTGTCTAAACAGCCATCCCCTAGGTTGTTTCAACTTGGCAGTGTTAGCTGGGCAGTCAGGGCCAGGGGCTCACAATCTTTTCATGCGTGTAAGTATGGTATACATTGTGTTTGCCACCTAAATCATGCAGCCTCGTGTCTGAACTCTAGAGACGGCTCTTGGACCGCATAGGTGTCCTTGATGTACTGGAACCAAATATCTTTGCATTTAATTAGGACATTTTTTAAAGCTATTCAGCAATTTACTAAGTCCCTTATTTTCAAAATCTCCTGCCCTACTGAGCGGATGCTAGTCTGCTTCTCATGGATTAGCCAGGTTTCATGTCATCGCCTGAACCTCCTTTTTTGGTAGTCCATTTCTGAGGGATCAATCCCTTTATTAGTATCCAACATACGTGTACTATGCGTAAGCAGTTTTCTCCTATACTATGGGATTCATACCACGCACCGCTGCCATCTGCATGGTCTCCAGGTATGTGCACTGATCAGATCACAGTGGCAATGTCATCCCTTTCATTGAGTGGTCACATAACATCCTTCATGGACCCGAAACTTAGCGGTGCTGTGATTCCTGATATTTTATAAGGAGAGTGATAGTGGTTTCATCGTGCTCATTCATACCCTGCAATTCCGGTTTGGTCACACGTTTACGGTATCCAGTGATTTCATCACTGAAAACCCCCCACTATCCAACACTTTCCTCAAATATTCTAGGACTGGAGTGTGTTTATATAATTGCACCAGTCCTAAACTATGTTGGGACGGGGGTTTTCTAGGGTTAAAAAAATATTGAGTACCCCTTGATGTTTTATCCCAGCGATGAAATCACATATAACGCATGTTTACTAATGGAGTTCATATTACGATCCGTCCACTTTATACGGTTTCCTGGATTCCTCCCAAATGTCTCACCCACAATCTAACGATCTTGTTGAAATGTGTTATCGTTATGCCTGTGCAGTAACAAAAAGCACGATTATCAAAAAGTGAAAAAGAATGCATTGAGGCAAAAACGTAATCAAGGGTGGCAGAGGGCACCTTTGAAATCCAGGTGTAGCCTCCAGGTGGACCACCCTCGACTCTGCCATTCGAAATGGAAAGCCCCCAATCAGCCCCTAGTCCTGCTCCACGAATACCCGCCTTGTGTTGTTTAGTTTGCATCAACGCAGACAGAGGTATATTGACATCACTATTCTCTTATGGTATGATATGATATGATATGATATGATATGGCATTTATAACACGCCTATACACAGGTGTTTCAAGGTGCGACGAGGCAAGGGAGGAGAACAGAGGGAAGACAGACAACGATCCTACTAGACCAGGTGTCATTCAGATTGTACAAGTGCATGGGAAGGGGATAGAGGAAAAGTGCGGGGGGCTTTGAGGGAGAGGACAGTGCAGTACATGGGATAAGAAAATAAATAAACAATAAGTAAAGTACGGCCAGCAGGTGGTAAGTGCAAGGGTAAGTGCAGACATCAGGTGTCAAGTGTTGGTAGTGGGACTGTAGGGATACAGAAAGCAGTCCCCAAGTGCAGGGTTGGCAGGAGAGCAGTGCAGTGAGTGCGACTGGTGGGGGAGGGGACCTGGGCCTGAGATCAGAGGGCAGCCAGGCAACCAGAGCAATGTCAGCATTAGCCAGGAAGTCAGCAGGGGAGAGGAGGAGAAAAAGCAGAAGCAAAGAGGAAGGTTTTGAGGTGCTTCCGGAACCGAAGATGATTCTCCTCAAGTTTCAGGGAGGCAGGGAGGCTGTTTCAGAGGGAGGCACCAGCCGAAGAAAGAGATCTACCACCAACTCGTTGCTTGGAGAAGCGACTGACCCCGAGGGAGTTTGAGGCAGATGAGCAAAGAGCTCGAGAAGGAAGGTATTTAGGAAGAGAGAGTTGAAGGTATTGAGGCCCCAGAAGGCCTTTTGGACGATGCACCCGTGTAATGGGCTACTTTCTCTGGAAAACAAGCGTTAAAATAGCCAGCTATAATAATAAACCCTGCAGGATACATGGCAAACAATTCAGTCCAGAAGCTCGCTGTCTCCAGAGCCCTGGTTCTCTCCAGGCTCGACTACTGCAACAGCCTCTTTCTCAATCCGTCCTCCTCTACTCTCTGCCGTCTGCAACTAACCCAGAAGAAGACTGCGAGACTTATCCTTGGCCTCAAGCCATGGGCCGGATCTCTCCAGCCCTAGAATCTCTCCACTGGCTCCCAGTGGCTGCATGGATCGAGTTCAAGATCCTTTGCATTGTCCACAAGGCACTGGGGCCGGGGCCCGCACTACATCGAATGCTCTCTTCCAATATACCTTCCTTCTCGAGCCCTTCCCCCAGATACCTCCAACTCTCTGAGGGTCAGACGCTTCTACTGGCAGAGAGTGGGGGGTAGAGCTCAGTCCTCTGCAGGTGTCCCCCCCTGGAATGGCCTCCCTGAACCTCTCATACTTGAGCAGGACTCCCTTAGGTTTTCAGAAGCAGCTTAAGACCTTCCTTTTCTCCTTCCCTGCTGAACTACCTGTCTGCTGCACTGACCGACTGCTTGGCTACCCCTAGAATCTCACTGGGTACCAGGCTCCTCCATTGTCAGTCTTCCCTGCACTGCCTCCGGGCTCCCGTGCACGATTCCATGTTCTTTCATCGCCAGGCTTTCGAACGCCTGCTGTTTCAACATGGAAAGAACAACAATAACGTTCAACGAAATCTTTTTTTTGGGGGGGTTCCACTCCCACCAACCCCCCATTCACCCACCCCATTTTAACTATTCCCGACCCCCCAACCCTGTATCTGCCCTTTCTCACCCCCCCCAAAACAATTAGATTAAATGTTTTGTTATTCTTTCCACGTTTAAAAGCCTGTCGTTAGAAAGCCTGGCGATAAAAGAACATCGTACCCCGTGCACTTAGGAGTTGTAACTGTAACCTCTACAGTCCCCTGCCTCCCTGCACTTACCCAGAGCCGTGCTGCCCTGGTTGCACTAACTCAGAACAATGCTGCCCTGATTGCACTTGCCTCTCGCTCTCCCAGGCACTTCCCCCTCTCCGCTCCCCCTGCACTTTGCATTGTCGCACTTGCAGGATCTGAATGACACAAGGCCTAGTACGATTGTTTGTTTTGTCCTCCCTCTGTCTTCCCTCCCTTGGCTTGTCGCGCCAAGAAATACTTGTGTACAGGCGCGTTATAAATGACATATCATATCATGTCCACCAAAGCAGTCATAGTATGTTCGATTCGCCTATACAAGGCGGGAGATAGATGTTTACTTATAATAAAGGTTACACCTGGCCATTGACCTAATGTCTTGTTATGTAACCCATATACCTGAAAAGGTTTCAGTTTATAGATACTCTTACCACTAAACCCCACTAGGTCGCTGTAGGGTGACTTTTATTGCTGGCCCCAAAAGTACGAGTAACCAGCCAGCCAAAGCGGGTCGGTCAGCCAACTCTGCTGGGACACAATGATATCTTTGAAGCAAATTAATTCAAAACATTCTTTTTCGACGTGCTTACAGCCCCTAGGGTGCCACTATTTTACACATATCAAATTGGTAAGGGAATTAAGAACGAGACAATAATTCGGTGCACCAGAATACTAGGCAACCAACACCAGCCTTCTTTCCTTGGGATCAAATTCGATTTCATACAGTTTACCATTTCAACCTTGCGTTCGGTTCTGTTACTTAAAATGTGTAGAACTGCAACATTGTTTAGGTGGCCAGAGGAAGATGGCGGCTCCTTATTGGCGATAGCACGGCATTATTTCTACTGTATAGTGGGAGATGCTTCAGTACATCCTTCAGGCCATAGGTCAAAACCCATTCCTCGTAGAGATTCCGCGGGATCAAAATGGTTTTTTGAAGTAATTCATGATTTCAGATCTATTGTTGCCCATGTGACTGTTATTATCTGGAAATTGAATATAGTCAATGGCCGATCAATTAATAACACATAACGACATCACTGGTTCAAACAGTGATAATATATACTTTCTAATCAAAGGAAAAGCTGCTTCCCCTTAAAAATGTCTTCAATATTCAGTCTAGCAGTGTTCATTTTAATGACCGTATTTTTGGGTGTCGTTTTTAAGTGATAAGTCATGGCCGAACACTTATGCAGAAACAGGCGGCCTTGGCTTTTCTGCGTTTCTTTCATTTGCAACCGGTTCCCAATGCGACTCTGAAGGCACGGCCCTAAACGCTCACACCAGAAGAAATACAACCCACTAGGGAAGAAAGGGTCAAGAGATTCTTGCAACGATAACACGTTTTAATTATCCACAATAGGTGTGCCAGCAAAGAACTCTGCTACCAAGGAACGTTCTGCCCAAAAAGGGTGCAGGCAGAAGCTTAAAAGGGGGCACAGCGTCATTCACATACAATAAAAAGCTGCATGGCTGCTTGGGGCAACCCTATACATGGTTGGTCCACTCCATAGGTGATTCAAGGCCATTGGCCTCAGTCCCGTCCATCTGTCTTCCATCACTTGGGGTCTGCTGGGCTCATCGTCACCAGAGAACGAAGGTCAAAAAGACAATCAACTACATTACACTAACAGTGCTACTCTATCATTATACAGGGCACCTGGCAGGATCATAGGCTGCTACAGGAGGCTTCTCAAGGTCACTCTGACCCGCACACATTTCACTCATCCCAGTCGCGTCTTCCGGCTTCCAGGGCTTCCATCCTCGCTCTTGTACTATAATTAATCCTGCCCCATACCTCGCATTACAAATCATGTCATTATAAAATAAAGGCGAGACGACCATTCTCTTTGATCTTTTATGGTTGTCTGGTTTATGGTTGGTGGCCTGGGGTCAGCTGGTATCTTGAAATTCAGGGCCATGGGACTCGGACAGTTGCAGGGGCTATAACTTGAGGTTGGCTGGGTGGGGGTCGGAGACTTGCTCTGGCCTGTTTGTGATAACAGGTACAGCGAGGCGCCTACCACTGTCTCATGGCCTTGCAGAACACATTCTTTCTGGGGATAAAACGTATTGGCAACAATTTTAGAACAAAGGAGGGTTTTTTGCGGAAATTAGCAGTGCAGGTCTCTCTCTCATCAAAGCCTGGGCCTATTCATATTTCCTCGTCAGGTTTGCGGCCTGTGTCTAACGCGCTGCCATGCAGGCCCTATGTTTCTGCCATAGCTACTGAATGGCGTCTGCTTAAATGCGCGTACTAAGTCTAAACATCTAAGATGTGCATAATATTATGACTGTGCAGGGGCCCTTAGTATGCCCCCCTGGCATATCACAGATCTCCCAATGGAACTCGCCTCACCCTAAAGATTCTAGGAGGGTGTGATGGGGTCATTCCCTTCTCAACAACCCCATAACTGGCAGCGGAGATAGTGTGAGACCAGAGATCTTGTGTGACCTGCTTGACTGGCGCCTGGTGCATCTCAGGGGATTTTCCCTTTTCAATGTTCTCCGAGACAGTGCCACCCCATCAATGGCTTTTGCCAATGGAGCCTTGCTGGCATTCTCACCAGAGCTGAAGTGTAGCTCTTCACGACCCAGTCTAACTTTAGGGTCTTCAGTTTTTACAAAGCACCCTCTGGACCATTTCTTACCCATCTTCACCCCCTCCCCCCACCCCCCAGAAGAGAATTGGTTCTCAAAGGGTAAAGACAAGTGTGATCTTCATTAAGGGTATTGTCACTGAATCCTTGGATATTGAAGTCCTATCTCTATGTTTTGTACTTGCCGCATTTGGCTTCTTTTCCATTGCCATTCTAAGATTGCTTCTTCTTGGGTTTTCTATTTTGAGCTTAGCGTTTTTGATAACAGACGTAATACTTGAAAGGCGTGCACAACCGGGCTACAGAGTGGAATTCCTCCATTGTGTTCATGTAGCGTAATAGAGCGCGCTGTTCCTTCCCAAAGAAGATTAGTGGATAGCATTATCATTTCAGATACTGAATTCCCTCTAAGGTGAACAGTATTGTGTTTATCAATTTTAGGGCTAGACGAGGTTGTCAAAGGTTGTGTGTCCTTGTTCCTGGGCAAATCATCCAAACCCAGTTCTCCCTGTTGAACTTTGACATCTACAAGACTCAAACATAAGGTGTTCATGGATTTCAGAATGGTATCGCGCTCTTGAACCTCAGCTGAGATTTAATCAGACAGTATCATTAGTGCTTCCAGTTTTAAGTGTAAGGCCTTTAAAGATGAGGGAGCAGGAGATGTAGGTTCATGGGAATTTCCACTGTCGGACACACTAGGTCAGGGGTCTGCAGCCTGCGGCTCTCTCAATGTTTTGAACTTTGACCCCCATGATCTTTCACCATTGAGATATGCTAGTTAAAGCTGCTAGGATGTTGTAGTCCAAAACATTTGGAGAACAAACAATTTGAGTCCCCTGTACTGGGTAATACTGAGGAGAACGGTAGGCCAGCGAGGAGTCCACTGCTCGTACTACCTCCTGCAAAGCCAGTCCTCTCCTCACTAGAAAATATAAAACCAAGAGGTTCTGGAATTCAATAGTATTAATTAATGGCGAAATGGTTTGTCAGGTTCCATTGTTAGAATTTGTGATAAAAGGAGGGGGCCACGAAAAAAGCGTTTAACGTAAGAGGACGCGTCAGCGATTCTTTTTGGAGTTGGGACACAGGTCTGTAGGACCTTACTCTGTGTGGAATGTGGAAGTGTAACCTGGAATGTGGAACCTAAGGGAAAGATGCAGAACTGCTGTGTCAGCTGAGAGGGAGTCCGGTGGGGGTTTATGAGTAGCTTGTAAAAAAGAACTAATATCTTCTTACCTGCGTTGTGGATCTTTTCACTGGCGACGAGGATCACTGCGGGCCCCACCGAGTAACCTCTTTGTGTGGACCGTACCCTGCTTGTACGCAACTCCTTTTTCATTCCATGTTGGCTGCACAGCAATTTTCAAAATTACATATTTTACACACGTACTTACAAAGCAACTTGTAAAAAAAAATAAAAAGGTGATTATTTCCATTACTTTCATTCAATATTGCAACTGATTTATCTTCTATTAAACTTAACAAGGAAGTACTTACAATTATAAAGGATTTAAGTGTGTTACAGTGTGTATGGGAGGACTGGTCCAGGAGACCCCCCTCCCATGCCTTTTCTCCCCCGGTGAGGTTCATGGCTCATCGGGTGTCCTTCCTGCCACCAGGGCCCAGGTGGTGGGTGGGGGACTGCCTGAAGACATTGACCAAACCTGCTCAATTTAGCTAGGCCCTGGAAACCATTTTGTCTAATAAAAATGGTTGAGCCCTGTGCACCGCAGCGCGGGCCCCACCCTTGGGGAGTGTCACTTATCCCTGTGGCCACAGCTCCCTGGCAGATCCGCTAAGAGCCCGTTCCCACGAACAGACGGACATGAGCTAGTGTTAGATACCAACACTGTAACATTTCACCTTCCGCAGTGTATCGCTGTTTCCAGCATGACCCGGCCAGCAGGGCCTGGGTGGAAAAGAACTGTACTATGGTCCCCTGACAAAAGCAAAGTCCCCAAATACTAATGAGCAAACCATCTATGATTAAAGCGTTCTCTCCACAACCTCTCTGACTAAAAAACCTGTAAAATATATGAAAATGGCAGAATGGGTGCTCATATGACATCAGGGATGAAGCACCCACATCCCTGTAGATATGCGCAAATGGTAAAAGCGTCCCAGTGGTTTTTCATGTTATGTGTGTTATCAAGAAAACTGCACCCCACGGTCCCGCGCCAGAAATGAACCAATGCTGCTAGAGTGCAAAGGAAGACAAATGTAACCATATTGAGGGCTCGTGTAAGGGGTGCACGAAAATGCACACATGTGTGTCCAAGCCCTCTATGTGCCACTGCCGCCAGTCTCAGTGGCAGGTTGTTCCTGCGTGCTCCACCAACCTTACTACTACCTCACTTACCGCGCATGTATAAGCATATAACAAAATATTGTAGTTGTTAAAAATGTAGTGTACAAGTAATGTGCTCAAATTGGCCATATGGATGGCACTAGCAATGTCAAAAACGTGAGCTTTGGAAAGACTCAATGAGTGTTGTATATTATATGAATGTTTATGTCTCTTCCCCCTAAAGTCTGCAACACACGAGGAAAATACCTTTGCGAGCACACGCAAGGCCATTCCCCCTTCCTCCCAGTGAAGCCGGCCAGACAAAAAAGCAGAGGCCTGTGCTGCCCTGCTCCACCTCCCCCAATTCGGCTGGAGCCGCTTCAAGCATTCACATTCCCCCGCAGCACCCAAGGCCACGGCCTGCCACCTGAATTATTTACAACCCAGCAGTAAACCCCGGCCTTAAAACACAGATCCAAAGGCGCCCTTTCTTAGGCTCCACGACCCACCGGCTCACCTTAGGTTAATGGCCCCTGTAAAATTAGGACACCCAATATTATGGCAACATTACAGGAACACATCCATAATGACTTCTAACAAGACATGATAACACGGACCGCCTGTCCCATGCCCCGAGACCCAACCCCACGACCTCTGATACCCGGTCAACAGGACGATGGTAACCATGTATTGATGAATCACCAACAGACCCCACTATAGGTGCATTCCTCCTGTGTTGCATTAACCTATAGAATAACCTATTAGAAGATTTACCAGGGAAGATAATATTGCAAGGTTGAATGACTGCGGTGTGCGTGGCCCTAGGGCAAAAAGTCAGGAAAGACATTCATCTCTGACACTAGTCACAGTTGGCACAACAACACCGTCTTGATGAGCCCAGCTGACCTGCCAGGCCCAGCCCAACCCACGAGGGTAACCAGTGACGTCCTCCAGCCGCGGCAAACCACATCGCAGCAGCACCTATAGCTAGTCATCGCCACCCAATCCCCACGAACTTGTGCCCCCTATAGTATGTAGGTTCTTATGACGTTTTTTGTAAATATATACGCCTGTCTTTGCTATTGTCAGACAGAGCGCTCTCGGAGTTTGCAGAGTTCTTTGCATGCCCTATTTTGATTGATAAACTCCCATTTAAGCTCACCTGCACTTTGTCCTGGCCTTATTCCCATCCTGGGAAAGTCCATTATTGTCTCTCATTGCGGAGAGGATCGTGCTACTGTGGGACGCTTGCCTTCAGTGGTTACCCCGAAAGCGTGATATTAACTTTTCTCCTAATATATATATATCCCTACCATCCCCTTTGGCACGAAAATCTCCGGTCGAAAAGGGATACGCACAGTGCGCCGGCTCCGGGAGGCTGCCCGCCAACGGCGACCGGTACGCTCATAAGTGCGCACTCACCAGCGAGAGGGTACGGGATCCCGGTTGAAAAATCCCCTTTGAGTACCGCTCGCCAGAGCCGGGGCTGACCGTTGAGCAAACGGCAACACTGCCTGGACGGACCCAGTTTCGGAGACTATCGGTTCAAGACGGGCATGTGAGTATTGAGTGCGAGAGACCTTAAAGGGAGCAGGGGAGGAAATATAGGACAGGGAACGAGGCAGGTTGAAAGGGGGGCACTTTGGGTCTACTAAGGACCATCCTAAACTTTCTTTGCTTTTTCTTTGCATATGGCCATTAGGATTAAGAGGTGAACAGAGATAAAGAGACGGGAACTTAGCTCCGCAAGGGGGTGGAAGGCGGCGCTGCATAGTGCTATCTTGACTAGTACTGGGAATATATGAAGAAGTGGAATATGAGATAAAGGTGTCTGGTAAAGGAAGACACGGAAAACACATTAGTGACTGCTACTATTTCTATTTTTCTCTCTGGGTTTACGGGAAAATAAAAGCGGGTTAGTACAAACAAAGATATAATGTAAGTAGAAAAATAATTTTACATCAAAACTAGAAGACAAATATATATATCAGATTAAGACGGTCAGGGACAGTTGGCAAGGGAGGAAAGGGAGGACAAACTGGGCTGTGAATAGAGTGCTGCTTATGAGTGTGTATGCATCGTATATGTCAGAACATATGTGATATAACAAGTGTGTAAAGGTGGTCAGAAATACGTAATTGTGGTATTGTTACGGTAAGTGTGACCAGGAGAAATATCAGAAAGAAGAGTGTAATGTGGTAAAGTGAGTGTTTATTTCCTTGCTCTGCTGGGTTCAATTGTCACAGTTATTGATGGTTTGCTCTTGTACGTGCCCCCTAAAGAGTATAGAATCGAGGCTGTGTGCAGCCATTCTCATACTGTACAGGTGGCGGGAAGACACGCCTATGTTCAATAAGACATAAGTACGTGAGTTCATATGGTGATACGTCCATAGTAAGAGACAGACATACATAGAGAGGTACACTAGTATCCAGTAAGTACGAAGTATGGGGGCAGAAACACCCTTATCACATATTTGTAAGAGCCTACCTGGGTACGCAGACCGGATTAAGAAATATCATGGCCAGTGGATCACAGAGTTGAAGGGAGAAGGATTACCTCAGATATGGCCCGAAGGGGGATCATTTGACAAGGGCCTCTTAGATATGGTAGCCACATGCATTTGTTTGAAATATAAGGGGAAGCAGCTACACAATAGGAGAGAAATATTAGACCTATGGAGACTGTTTGAAGAAATACCCCCACCTAAGAAAAGGGAATCAGATACTGACCTACCATCTACTACTGACAACCCATTACTGATACCAAAAGATGACAAGGTATTTCTAGAAGAGAAGCCACCGATAGAGGTAACTAGGCTGTACCCAATACTAAATAAGCCAGTGCCCGCAGAGGGATATAGTGACCCAACTTATGTACCCCCAACAACAACCACTACCACTCAAGGGCCAACTGCACCCCCACCATATGAGAGTCATAGGGAACGAGAGCAGATAAGTACAGCAAGGGTGGATATAGAGAAATTGACAGGGGATCTAGAATCCAGACTCTCTATAGCCAAAGATGAGCTCTCGAGAATTAAAAGTATATGTGAGCGGACTGCAATCAGCACCGCTAGATCAGAGCCTGCATCAGGAGCGCAGAGTGAGAATAGGACATTTGGAGAAGGATGGAAAAAAGGAGAGATACTGTTTAGGATAGAAGAAGAACCAACACGGATAATTGAACTCGAGGGAAGAGAGGGGTGTACTGGTGATGAGGTAAGGACCACAGGAGGCAGAGAGGAGCTATTGTGTGATATAGGGGATGACTTAGAAGAAGGTGAAAGGCTAAATGTGGCAATGGGAGGGGGAAGCGAGGAGTCGGATGGCGCATGCTCAATGAGAACGATGGACGAGGAGTGGACAGGGCGACTAAAGAACAGGTTGGGAAAAATGGCGCCATTAGGAAAATCAGGAGTAAAGGTGAGTGCAGATACAACGACAAAAGGGAAGTTACAACTCCCATTGATACATAGAGGAGGAGGGAGGCCGAATTACATACCCTGGGCTCAGATGGATAAGGCCAATTTGTTAAAATTATTGCCCCCATTATCAGGAGGGGCAAGCAAGTGGATATATGCCTTTGAGAAACACACAGCCGGGGTAACTCTAGCAATAGGCGACGTGAAGAGTTAGCTAGTATCAGCAGTTGGGGATCAAGCTGACAGAGTATGGGTAAAAGCTGGCTTCCCGGGAGTAACGTTAGACTGCGATCGCCATGATGGTGCCTCTTTCAATACAGTACATTCCAGGGTGTGGGATGCCTTGCGGGAAACGTTTCCAGATACCCCAGATTTGCAGTCAGTAATGCAATGTACAATGAATGACGGGGAAGATGCTATGGATTACATTTTTCGAGTCCAAGAGATGTGGAGAACAGAAAACGGGCACGCCCTGGTATCAATCAACATCATTATTCTACTTTATAATAAAGAGGGGGCACCCAAAAGAGGTGCAGAAAGCACTTGACAAAATAGCAGGTATTGAAGCAAAAGGTTGGCCCGAAATTCAGAGCATAATAGTTCACCACTGCAAACGAATCAAAGAAAGGGAAAAGGAGGTGGCGCAGAGAAGATTGGCAGACAAAGCGAAACTAGTGCAAACAAAGCTGGTGAAGGTCGCCGCAGCAGTAGCCGCGCTCCCACACAGTAGGGAGGGAGATGAAGAGGAGGAGGGGCTGGTAGCAATACAGGGGAGGATGGCAACGAATTGGGCAGGAGTAGGATCACAGCAGTGGAACGAACAGGAGCACAGTGGAGGTCCGCAGTGGCAAGATTGGGCCCCTCGAGGGGGACGAGGTGGGTACAGGGGCCGAAGGGGGGGCAGACAAGGGTACGGGGGAATGGGAGAAAGTGGATGGCAAGGTCCCAGGGGTGCGCAAGGAAGTTGTTGGAACTGCGGAAGGGGGGGACACTTTTCCAGAGAGTGCAGGAGTAGAACAAACAATGGGTTTCCAGAGGTAGAACATTATGGCCATCCTCATCCGGGGAGCCCATATGGTCTCCCAATGGGACAACAACAAAGGGACCCAGGGCAGGGGTACCCTGAACAACGGCAGGGACACCAATACAGAACACAGAATCACCCGCAAAACAATGACACTATGCACTACACCCCAGGCAACCCTTTCGCGACTACAGCAAATGGAGCCCCAGCACCAGCCCCCTATAGCGGTGTATCAGTAGTTTCAGTGAGTGTGTTCAACCAGGGGGGGCTATGAGACACCCCGCATAGGACAGCCCACAGAGAACACTTGCGTGTCCTGTCTTATCTACCACCTACGATGCAGCAGAGGAAACATTGGTAGGGGCGCAGATAGGAGACAAGCAGTTCATATTCATGGTGGATTCGGGAGCGGAGAAATCATGTATTAGGGAGAGCCGGTTTCCGTTATCTAACCGGAAGTTAGAGACGCAGGGGTTCTCTGGGGCTATAATTGAAGTTCCTTACACAGAAGCTTTGGATGTGACAGTGGGGGGTAAAACGGTAAAGACACCCTTACTGTATTACGAACAATCGCCAATAAACTTGCTAGGGAGGGACCTTCTTAGCAAGCTTAACATGACAATATCATTCACAGAAAGGGGAATAGTGTGTTCAACACCAGGAATATGCCCATTACGTGTGATGTTGGTAGTACAGGCTCAAACAACTGCCCCGGAAATACGTGGCCTACCAGTGGACGAAAGAATGTTTATTGAAGGTTTGAAAACACTGGCCCAAGTAGTTCCTGAGCTAAAAAAGCTGGATTGGAGAATACCCGCGGAATTCATCTTCCGCCCAATAGTGCGCCCAGACATAGCACTAGGGTCAGTGATATCATTAGACTTGCATGCTGTACAGGTATCAGCAAAAAGGATTGCAGTAATTGGGATGGACATAGATGGATGTGAATGGCGCACTGTACTATGCATCAATGCCAATATTGCCCTACGAGACTTATCTGATGAGGATCTTTTCTCTGATTCAGACAATGATGGTGAAATAATAATGGAAATAGCAATGCCCTGTGACATTTTGATTCAGGCTAGGCAAATTCCCGTTCAGTTGATGGCAGTAGTGGGAACACCACCGTCATTTTTTGATGATGACATGCGACTGGTGCCAAACAATTTGTGGACCACAGGCCCCCATGATGTGGGGTTGTTGCATGGAGTAACGCCAGTGGTCATAAAACTCTAACAAGGGGCAATCCTGCCCTGAGTAAAGCAATATCCATTGTCCCGTGAAGCGGAGGAAGGAATAAAAGAGACAATAAATGCATTATTAGCTCAGGGAATAATAGTGCCCTCAAACTCACCATGCAACACCTGCATCTACCCGATTAAAAAAGCAAAGGGAGGGGCTTGGAGGATGATCCAGGATTTACGCCCCTTAAATGACGTCATACAGAAAGAGTTCCCTTTGGTCCCGAACCCTGCTTCAATATTATGCAGTATCCCAAAAACGGCATCACATTTCACAGTGGTCGATTTGAAAAATGCATTCTTTTCCATCCCCTTGGCAGAAGAAAGCAGATACCTGACAGCATTCACATTAGGGGGAAAGAGATACGAACATTGCAGACTACCACAGGGGTACTGTGAGAGCCCAAGCATCTTCCACCGCATTCTACACGAAGACCTGGGTAATTTATCAGTTGAAAGCACCATTATTCAGTATGTAGACGATCTGCTCGTCTGCGCACAGAATGCAGAAACATGCAGAAAAGACTCAGTAACACTCCTGTCACTGCTGGCAAACAAGGGGTACAAAGTGGACAAGGAAAAGCTACAATACTGTCAGGAAGAGGTCTTATACTTAGGGCAGCTGATATCGAAAGACGGAAAGAGAATAATCCCTGACAGGGTAGAAGCAATAAGATCAGTAAGAGAACCCACAACAGTGAAGGAGATGCAGAAATTCTTGGGAATGTGCAATTATTGCAGAGCATGGATATTAGATTATGCAGCCTACACGAGACCATTACTGCAAGCACTCAAGGAGGCACAACACGAGAACAGGAAAATAGAATGGTCAGAAGAGATGAGTGACTCATTCAAGTCACTAAAAGAATTGATTTTGAGTGCTCCAGTACTCGCCAACCCTGATTATGAACGCGAGTTTTTCCTATTTTCACATTGTAAGGGAACACTCATGACAGCTGTACTGACACAAAAGACTTCTCTAGGACACAAACCGTTGGCTTACTATAGTGGCACCTTGGATGCGGTGATGCAAGGACACTTCGCGTGCGAGCAATCTCTCACCGCCGCCGCGTTCGCCATTGATAAAAGTGCCACAATAGTAATGGGATGCCCTGTCACATTGTTTGTGGAACACTCATTATTTGCAATACTTGAGAGATCAAAAAGTACACTGACCACACAGCGAGCAACTGCCTATGAGATAATATTGTCGAGCGCCAATATCAATGTGGTACGATGCAGGACAGTGAATCCAGCAACATTCATTACAGAAGCAGGCACACTGGAGGACATGCAGGAACATGATTGAGCGCCTTACACAGGGGAAAGAGGAGAGGACACAGTAGTGTGCGAGAATGCCCTGAGCGAGGGGGAGGTGTACTTTGTGGATGGGTCGGCATCAATTGACATGGACACGGGAGAGAAACATGTGGTGATGGCAGCGGTGAGGTAAGAAGAAGGTGAGTATGAGACACTAGTGCAGTATCGCCTTCCATCCCATTTCCAAGCACAGGCAGCGGAACTCATTGCATTAATAGAAGCACTACATGCAGCTAAAGGGTGTGCAATAACAATATACACAGATTCAGCTTACATGATGACAACAGTACATGGAGGTCTGGCAAGATGGGGGCGGAGGGGGTTTCGAAGAGCAGATGGGACTCCAGTGCAACATGCAGAATTGCTGAAGGAGTTAATTGAGGCCCTACGAGATCCAACAGTGGTAGCAATAGTGAAGTGCCAAGCACATACGTCCAACACAGACGTTGTGTCTTTGGGGAACGCTGCAGCGGAAGCTGCTGCCAAGCAAGCTTCGTACTTTGAAAAACATGAAACAGGTGAGTACATGCTGCAGTACAAGACAAGCGAAGAGCTCCCAGAAGGATACAATGCGATGCCCATATCACAAATACTAGAGCTACAGGAAGGAGCAAGTGGCGATGAAAAGATGATGTGGGTAAAACGAGGGTGCAGCCAATCAGCAACAGACTTACTATGGCAACAAAATAACTCAGGAAAAGTGGTAATGCCGGTAAAGCTATTAGAAATAGCGTTTCAACAATTACACTTTCCAGCACACAACACCAAACAACACATTGCAGCAGAAATACAAGAGGACTGGTTCGTGCCCTGCCTCCAGGAGCACATATCAAGATTGACAATGGAGTGCACAACGTGCCAGATATACAATTCTGGAATGACGTTACGTACACTCAGGGTAACAATTCCAAAACCAGTAGGACCCTTCAGGGAGTTGCATATTGACTACGCAGATATGGGAGAAAGGTGTAATGGGGCATGCTACATGATTGTGGTTGTATGCCCATTCTCAAGGTGGGTGGAAGCAGGCCAATGTGCACGACCTGATGCTAAAAGCGCTGCAAAGTTCCTAGTAAGGGAGGTATTCCCGCGCTGGGGAATTTGCGACGTAATTCGCTCAGACAACGGCACTCACTTCGTGAACGAGCTCTTCAAAGAAGTGACGACATTATTGGGAATAAAACATAAATTGTGCTCGATTTATCAGCCTCAAAGTAATGGCGTGGTAGAAAAGATGAACGGACTGCTAAAAGGGAGATTGTCCAAATTGTGTTTCTCATTAAAGAAAAACTGGATTTACTGTTTGCCCCTTACGCTGTTTGAGCTGAGGAATCAGCCAAGCAAGGACCACCATTTGTCCCCGCACGAAATAGTGACCGGGAGACGAATGCACACAGCGCACTCCGGACTGCGCCAACACTCAGACGCGCACAGAAGTGCCGTGATATTGGGAGATGAGTTCAGAGAATACCTGAAAAAGCTAACTAGGGCAGCGCGCGCAATATCAAAGCAGCTCTCACCACCATTCACAAGGGAAGAAGAGAACACAACGGAGTCCCTTACGGAACCTGAAACACCGGTACAACTGATGCCGGGAGAGTTCATTTATGTCCGGAGCTTTGTGCGCCGGTGGAATGCACCACGGTTCCACGGGCCATATGAAGTGGTATTTTGCACCCCTACGGCTGTAAAAGTCAAGGGCCTCAATTACTGGATACATTTGACAGATGTACGAAAAGCATATAATAGTGTGCAGGAAGAGGTGGACGAGGAGGCACAGACAACAGCAAACAATGCTAATGAAAATGATGAGTGAATACAAAAATGTGTGTGGATGAAGTATACATGCCAGAGAAAATTGTTAACGAAAAACATTAAATTACAGGTTATCTATAATAAAGAAGGATTGCGAAAAAATAAAATATATATATATAATAATGGGTTTATGTGTAAAATAATAATGTGAAGATTATGTATGTCGTATGCTCCCTTCTCTGTACATCCCAAACCCCCTCCCCTGCCCAATCATATTCCCCTTCCATGATATCTTGGCACTGGTAGTGCCAACAAAATGTTTACATGCATGCACTTAATGCACTTTTATATCTCAAACAGGAACTACCATGGCAACTAACGGGCAGCCTGCAATGGATAGATTTATTAGATATAGAGAATTTTTAGCTGAGAGATGTAGATATTCGTATGAGTGTGGATTGTCCATATGCATTACATTATTTTTTACAATGATGTTTGGCCTGGTTACGTATTGGTTCATAGCATTCATCTCTATCGAGATGAACGAGGGGGGAGGGATTAACGGGACTAATGTAACAAATGAAACAGCAATTGTAAATACTAAAGAAGGTGATTTTTTGGTATGGGATGGAACTAAACTGGTATGGGGATATTACACGACACCATCCAATGTTGCTATCTCGCATAATGAAGGTCTGCAGGGAAAAATGCAAAACAGCACAATTTCCCCGCCAAAGGATCTAATTACAATGCCCGCAGTCTAAATGATCGTAACCCCTCTGCTATATCCTGGTTATATAACACCCCCACCAGCAGGCCCACTCCCGTAACCTAAAACACACTGCCAGATAGCATAAAGAAGGAGAATGAAGAAATTACAGCGAGATATGAAATATTAAATGATAACTGGGCAAAGGGGGGGGGAGGGAGAAAGGGGGGCCCACACTGTCCATCACCCATGAGGCTGGGAAATACCTTAGAAAAAGAAATAACAGACGGAAAAGGGAGGTGGGGAGGAGAAAGTATGATGAATATTATGGGTTAGGATTAGACAAAATGGAAGACCCACGACACCCCCACCAGACAAATAAATGGTATGCGGACATGAGTGCAACGGCTAAGCAAACAACAAATGAGAGCTGTTATGTCTGCTCCCTCATTCCCCATGCTTCAGGTACACCCAAAGTATTGTTACCGAAAGAGTTGCCTATAGTCGATGCCCAGTGTCTCCTTCATCTCACGTTGTGCAGAATTAAGAACACCTTCCAGGCACATGAGGTAACTTTTAGGATGCTGCAGAATGAAAAGACCTGTTACCCAAAGACAGTAGGAGTGGTATGTTTGGAAGAGCCATTTTTTATAATACAAGGGACACTTTTTTCGGACAACAAGTGGAAGGACGAAGAAATAATGTGCAAGGCTGAAGCCCTGCGGGGTGTGGCACCAGAGAAACTGCAATGGATAGAAGAGACATGCACACCCATATGGAAGGAACACATCTCAAAATTGACTTGGGTAACGGCCATCGAAAAACCCTTCAAGCTGCAGAAAGAAATAAACTACGAACTGTGTTTCAAGGGGGACGGGAGAACCACCATGGGGGCAAACAAGAACTGTAACAAGACCCTCACCATCCTAGATATGAGAAAAGGTACAGCGGCCCTAATGGATACCTATTGGGTATGTGGCAACCAAGCATACCTACACCTCCCACAATCCTGGGGTGGCAGCTGTTCATTGGCCACCCTGCACTCCGCGCTAATGGTAATACCGGAAAGCCACATTGATGGGGGCAAGGAGACGTGAGGAAAATCTCAACAGAGTGGGGCCCAACCAATTGCAGAATCACAAGCATATGTCCTGTCCTCCGGAAACAAGGAGGGGGCGCTGTCCCGAAACAGACGATCATCGAACTACATATCAAAAGCATCATCAGAACTGCTGGCACAGATCCCGGATAGATATTGATTATTCAGCTCTACAGAAACATTCTTCGCCTCACTGATCCCAAGCATCCAGGCGCGAGCAAATGCAAAGTGGCTCCAAATAACACGTTGTGAACTGATCCAACTGGCAAATGATACTGAAGAAGGGTTTAACGTAATAAAAGTGGAACTACGAGCACTACGGTTAATGACCATGAAGAACAGGTATGTCTTGGACCTGTTGACAGCAATGGACGGAGGTGTTTGCTGAAAAATTGGAAGTGCCTGCTGCACTTTCGTACCTTCTGAAGACGCAGATAACGGCTCCCTGTCCCATGTGATCGAAGCAGTACATAACCTAGGAGAAATAATGAGAATGGAAGGTGGAGCAGAAGAAAGTACATGGTTTGACAATATCTTCTCCCGGGTCCCATCATGGCTGGGAATGACTGTCAAGTTTTTGATGCCGGCTGTAGTGTTCCTCCTTTTTATTTTTTGCCTATGCCAGGTGGGTCTTCGATGTTGTGCCAACGCAGTGCCGAATGGTGCAATGATGATGGTGACAATGGGCAACGCCCGCGGTACAATACAAACTATGCAGGAAGCTCAGATACAAACGGGTACAGATTGCACATCAAGATTCCAGATGGTGCCCATGTACCACGACAAGGATATAGTAGATAAGCTATGGCACACTACAATTAAAGAGCCCCGGGTACTTGAATGGTATGAGGAAGTGTGGGTGGACCTAGAAGGGGATAGCGGTTGTATATACCTGACCTGTACCCCAGATGAATATGCTAGGAGAGGTGAAAGCCTGCGAGGGGTATGCAGGGCATGGATGCACATAAAAGGCACCCATGCATGGGATGCCGCTATAGATGACGAGGAAGAGTGCAGGAGGTTGGAGGATTTAAAGTATTCGTTACTTAAGTAACAAAAGGGGGGAAATGTATGGGAGGACTGGTCCAGGAGACCCCCCTCCCATGCCTTTTCTCCTCCGGTGAGGTTCATGGCTCATCGGGGTGTCCTTCCTGCCACCAGGGCCCAGGTGGTGGGTGGGGCACTGGCTGAAGACATTGACCAAACCTGCTCAATTTAGCTAGGCGCTGGAAACCATTTTGTCTAATAAAAATGGCTCGAGCCGTGTGCACCGCAGCGCGGCCCCCACCCTTGGGGAGTGTCACTTATCCCTGTGGCCACAGCTCCCTGGCAGATCCGCTAAGAGCCCGTTCCCACGAACAGACGGACATGTGCTAGTGTTAGATACCAACACTGTAACATTTCACCTTCCGCAGTGTATCGCTGGTTCCAGCATGACCCGGCCAGCAGGTCCTGGGTGGAAAAGAACTGTACGATGGTCCCCTGACAAAAGAAAAGTCCCCAAATACTAATGAGCAAACCATCTGTGATGAAAGCGTTCTCTCCACAACCTCTCTGACTAAAAAACCTGTAAAATATATGAAAATGGCAGAATGGGTGCTCATATGACATCAGGGATGAAGCACCCACATTCCTGTAGCTATGCGCAAATGGTAAAAGCGTCCCAGTGGTTTTTCATGTTATCTGTGTTATCAAGAAAACTGCCCCCCATGGTCCCACGCCAAAACTGAACCAATGCTGCTAGAGTGCAAAGGAAGACAAATGTAACCATATTGAGGGCTCATGTAAGGGGTGCACGAAAATGCACCACATGTGTGTCCAAGCCCTCTATGTGCCACTGCCGCCAGTCTCAGTGGCAGGTTGTTCCTGCGCTGCGTGCTCCACCAACCTTACTACTACCTCACTTACCGTGTATGTATAAGCATATAACAAAATGTTGTAGTTGTTAAAAATGTAGTGTACAAGTAATGTGCTCAAATTGGCCATATGGATGGCACTAGCAATGTCAAAAATGTGAGCTTTGGAAAGACTCAATGAGTGTTGTATATTATATGAATGTTTATGTCTCTTCCCCCTTTGCAAGCACACGCAAGGCCATTCCCCCTCCTCCCAGTGAAGCCGGCCAGACAAAAAAGCGGAGGCCTGTGCTGCCCTGCTCCACCTCCCCCAATTCGGCTCGAGCCGCTTCAAGCATTCACATTCCCCCGTAGCACCCAAGGCCACGGCCTGCCACCTGAATTATTTACAACCCAGCAGTAAACCCCGGCCTTAAAACACAGATCCAAAGGTGCCCTTTCTTAGGCTCCACGACCCACCGGCCCACCTTAGGTTAATGGCCCCTGTAAAATTAGGACACCCAATATTATGGCAACATTACAGGAACACATCCATAATGACTTCTAACAAGACATGATAACACGGACCGCCTGTCCCATGCCCCGAGACCCAACCCCACGACCTCTGATACCCGGTCAACAGGACGATGGTAACCATGTATTGATGAATCACCAACAGACCCCACTCTAGGTGCATTCCTCCTGTGTTGCATTAACCTGTAGAATAACCTATTAGAAGATTTACCAGGGAAGATAATATTGCAAGGTTGAATGACTGCGGTGTGCGTGGCCCTAGGGCAAAAAGTCAGGAAAGACATTCATCTCTGACACTAGTCAAAGTTGGCACAACAACACCATCCGGATGAGCCCAGCTGACCTGCCAGGCCCAGCCCAACCCACGAGGGTAACCAGTGACGTCCTCCAGCCGCGGCAAACCACATCGCAGCAGCACCTATAGCTAGTCATCGCCACCCAATCCCCACGAGCTTGTGCCCTCTATAGTATGTAGGTTCTTATGACGTTTTTTGTAAATATATACGCCCGTCTTTGCTATTGTCAGACAGAGCGCTCTCGGAGTTTGCAGAGTTCTTTGCATGCCCTATTTTGATTGATAAACTCCCATTTAAGCTCACCCGCACTTTGTCCTGGCCTTATTCCCATCCTGGGAAAGTCCATTATTGTCTCTCATTGCGGGGAGGATCGTGCTACCGGGGGACGCTTGCCTTCAGGTGTCAGCCAGGGGAGTTGCTAGGTCTGGAAAAGACCCGGGGCTAAGCTGATGTCGGAACTGTTGGGACTGGGGGCTAGCTAGTCTTTTGGCTGTAGCTCCTGAGATTCTATCCGGGGCTACAACCAAAAGACCCGGGGCTATAACCCCCTTAGCCCCCCACCCCTAGAAACGGCCCTGGTGTCAGCAGAGTGGCTATGCATATATGGTAAACTGAGCAAGGTAGTCCTCACAATTAAAAAAGATTTGAGCAGAGGACAGTGACAGCACTATAGAAGCCACTATAGGCTATAGAAGGGGTGCCTCCTCCAAACTACTTCATGGATGTCCAAGGGGAACCCAGCATACTGTGGAAAAGGTGGAGAAAATCTTTGGTCACTACGTTCTTGCCGTACAAGGATTAAACTTCTCTGGTGAGAGGAGGAAGTGTCTGTTACTGCACTGTTTGGGGGAACTACGGCCAAGAACAATTTGCAAATGTTCCTCCACTGTCACAAGCTCAGTCTACAGGTCTTACAGAATATGAAAAGTGCTGAACAAACACTACGTAAAGTCAGTAAGCATCAGTTTAGAAAAGTACAATTTTGCAAAAGGAAACAACAAAATGGGGAGCCTGTGGAGCACTATATCACAGCCCTCATAGGTTTGGCAGCCTCGTGCGAATTCAGCAATACCTTAAACAAAAGACTACAGGACCAGCAGGTTTCAAGTCCTAAAAATGTAAGTCGGGGGACTCATCAACATACGCAATCGGATGTGACGTCGTCAGAAATTAGCATATCAAGGTGAAATACGCGCATTTCATTAAATTGGCTTTGCATAACCACCCGAATTGAACAGGACAAATGGCCTTTGCTTTTCATAAAAACAACACACACAAAATCATGAGAGTATATTTTCTTCTAATAGTGATTTTGAAAACGTTAAAACGTGTGCATGTTTTAAACTCCAAGAACCAATACAAATGTTTTCCCTGGGACTTGCAGTACCGAAATGGGATATTTCACCTTTAGTTGTTTGTTATTTTTGATCAGGTTATATAGTGCAGTGGGGAAGTATCCGCCCTACAAACCTGACGACTGCGGTTTGATCCCCGAGATCTTTATAAATTCAAAGGGGACATCCTTGTTTCTCTTTTAGCTGGGGGGGACTGAGTCCCCCCTCGTGTACCCTCGACTTGACTTGAGCCCTACATGACTAGTTAATGCTAGAATGTAGTGATGAAAAGTAAGAGAAGCCTTTAGGTCCAAAAGTAATCCCTCGATTGATGAAGTAATTAGAGTAGCAAAAGAATTAGAGCACACGCACAAATGTGTGAGTTAAAAAATAGAACTGAGCCGGATGTGAAGAGAACTGAAAAAGTTATCAAAGTCTCGGCAGTGCAATCAAGGAGAACTGACAGGAAGAAACAGAATGTCAAGAAAGACAGTGTGAAAAAGAGACTCAGTAGACACAATGACGGAAGGGAAGATGACGACAAGAAAGATGACAATAAGAGGTGTTTCCTTTTTGAGAGTTTGGTTCACTTTGCGAGCAGTGATAACAGTCCAGCCATCAAAGCTGTATGTAAGAGATGCAACAGGAAAGGACATTTTACATCCTGTTGCAAAACCAAGTCTGAAAATATTGACTGTGTAGATGAATTGTGTGAGGATATGGATGAAGGCATGTGTTTAGCAGATACTGCAATTGATGATATTGCCATGAGTGGGGATGATGATGCCGACATTGAAAACCCCATGTCTATCATTGAAATTGAAGGGGTAGATTATGGTATGGTAACTGATGCTAGAGCAAAGTATACTTTACTTCCCAAATCTATTTTTGATGCCAAATTACAAAAAGATGTTAAAGTCTCATGGTGACTCAATATGCTGTTGTGTTTTGTCCGAATTCACCATTACCCTGAAATGTATTCTGATTTGCTCTTATGCTAGCCAAGATCATGCCATGTTATGTGGGGGTGTGTTTATTGATTATTTATAAATTGTACTACCAAATGATACAGTTAGATATTCTTCTGTTTCATTCTCTTCTGCTTTTTCTGGTCTCTTTTCAATTTTCTCTCTTCTTCTACTTTTTCTCCTTATTTATGTTGTGTTATGCATTATGAGATGATTTCTTCTTCTTTTTCTTCTCTTTTGGACTCAGTCTTGTGACCAGGTTTGTAATTTTATGAAGCTTGTTTATTTCTAATTGTTTTGCAAACTTTATTGGTGAAAAATAAAAATGACAAAACAGAAAAAAAATAAAAATAAATTAAAAAAAGATGTTTCCTGCAATACTGTAGATATCAGACCTGTAGCATACGGAGGAAAAAGAATTGAACTTGAAGGTTGGATTTGGGCCATTATGAAATTTAAGGACTGGTTGGCCAATGGCAAGATTTTCGTTTCAAAGAGAGGGAATTATCCACTTTTAAGTTGGTTGCACCAGAGAAGGTTGAAGATAAAACTTGATCCCAATGCAGAAGAGGCGGTTTAGGCAAGTGTGAATGACCACTGGCAACACAAGGTGTTTCATGAAGAGTTGGATAATCTGAAAGTTTTCATGCACAGAATCAGAATGAAGTAAAACTCAGTTCCAGTTGTACACAAACTGAGGTCTGTACCTTTAGCGGTTAAGGCTTCTGTGAAGGAAGAATTAGAAATGATGGAAAGATAAGGGGTAATTGGGAGAATGTAAGTATCTGAGTGGGTTTCCCCTTTATTGCTAGTGCATAAACCCAATGGTAAGTTGAGACTCTGCATTGATCTTAGGTCCATGAATCGACGTGTGATACCCGACAGACACCCTTTACCCAATATAACCAAAATGTTAGGAGCCATTGAGCAGACAAAGGTTATGAGTACCTTGGATTTGAGGTTGGCATATCACCAGATTTCTCTCCAGCCAGCTTCCAGAAATATGACAGCGTTTATTACCCAGAGTGTCTGTTTCAATGTAGGCGCATGCGCTTTGGTTTAGTGTCCGCTGCGGCTGTTTTTAGTGCATGATGTACCAGCTTTTTCATGACATGAAAGGAGTTCTATGCTTTCGGGATGATGTTTTGGTGTACGGGGAGAGTCAAGAAGAGCATCATGTGAGGTTGAGAAAGGTGCTTGACATATTCATGAATGCAGGTTTAGCTGTGTGTAAGGATAAATGCAAATTTAGCATGTCCAATATCCAACATTTGGGTCATGCGATCCCTGAACACGGAATTAGACCCAAAACGCATTTAGTAAACAATATTGTAAATTTTCCAGGTGCCACAGATAACTAGAAGATAGTGTTCTTCCTTGGCAGGGCTGAATAATACACCAAATGCACTCCAAGTTTGGCAAGCAAATCTAGTCAAATGAGGAGTTTGTTAAGAAGGGTGTGAAGTTCCAGTCCAGTGGAGTGAACAATGTAAAAAAGAGTTTCAAGAGGTGAAACTAGCCTGTGTTGAGCAATTTTGATCCGAGCAGGAACAGTGTGCTGACAATGGATGCCAGCAATCATGGATTAGGCACTGTACTCTCTCAAAAGTGTGAAGGGGGGTGAACCATTGCTTTTTCTTCCAGGGCGTTGAGGAATGCCAAAAAAAACTATTCCACAATTGAAAAAGAGCTATTAACGATTACGTTGGCAATTGATAAGTTGTGTTCCTATTTCTGGGGTGAAAATTTTATGGTGAGATCGGCTCACAAACCTTTGAAGGAGATTGTTACCACGAAAGGTTTGAATAAGGTATCATCCAGAATCCGCAAATAGATTGCAAATTTACAGGACAATAACTGGGAGATGGAGTCTCTACCCAGTGTGAAGAACAAGGCAACAGATTGTCTTTCAAGGTTGACAAATGTGATAGAGGATGAAGGGGGTGAGGAGGATCAAGAAGATCATGTCTTGAATGTCACCCAGGAAGTAGTAATGGAGAGTGAGGGGCGTGAAGCAATGTTTACTGATGCAGTGCTGGTTAATGTCCAAGAAAGAATTGAATGTGGATTGAAGAGTAATTAAATCAAAAGAGGTGTGTTACCTGATGCTATCATACGGGTTTTTGATGAGCTCCTAATCAAAGACGGTTTGGTGCGGAGGAGAGACAAATTGTTTCTCCCTGTTGGAGTTTGGGGAAATATTTTGGAAATGGCACATGAAGGACCTCAGGGAATGTCCAAAACATAACAGTTACTAAGACCGGATTACTGGTGGCCAGGTATGGATTTTAAAGTTGAGAGGGTCATACAAGTGTGTGCAGAGTGTGAAGGCACCGCCAAGGGTTGTGCACAAGAGTAGAACCTCTGACTTTAATGTCCATGTATTCTATGTCCTGTGAACGGGTAGGATTAGATATTGTTGGTCCTGTGAGATCTCATGGTTTGCTCATGTATTGCATTGTATTGGTGGACATGCTCTCACATTGGTTAGACATCTCTTGGGTGCAAAATATGTGCACCGAAGACATCATTCAATTTCTAGATTCCATTTTCAGGAGGGAAGGTTATCCCACCACTAATGTAATGGATAACAGAGTTCAGCACATTGCTGAAGAAATTGATGTGTTTTAAAATAAAATGGCATAGAGCACAAAACCCGTTGCATATATCATCCTGAAACTAATAGAATTGTTAAAAGATGTATCAGAGTTATTAAGGAGAGCATCAGGTCTGCCATTTCAGAAGGAAGTGATTGGAGAAAATCTGCTGAAGAGACAGTGGTGGCTTATAAATGTACCCCTCCTGCAACCACTGGAGTGTCTCCGTTTGAGGTATTAAGAGGGAGGAAGTCCAATACCAGGGTTTGTCGAGCATGGCTAGGAAAAGCGTGTTTGGAAGACATCGATTTGAATATGATCAAGGGGCACATTAGCAACAAGCAGGTTTATATTAAAACTCGTTTCCATGTTAGAAATGCCACAAAGGAATGTAGGGTCGGGAGAGGAGATTGGGTGTAAATAAAACTCCCACAGAGCAAAATGGAAGGGACTATGAGTTGGTCTAAGCCAGTAGAAGTCATAAAAACACTACACGGTGCTGTAAAGGTAGCAGATGGGAGAGTCTGGAATGTAAACAGAGTGTGCAAGTATACAATAAAGCCTATGGATTCGCAGGTCAGGAGAGGGGTGAGTGCCCTGAGTAATTGTGGAAAGAAGGGTGTTTTGGTGCAGGATTGTAAAGTTCACAAAGAGGTGGGATCAGTCAATACAGTGTGAATTTAGAACTCACCCGGTACGGGTTTGTGGTAGGCCTTCGTATTTAAAAGACTATGTAGGATAAATGTGTTTCATTTACAGGGCAGTTATATTTTCTATTTGGAGGTTTATTACTGACCACATAAACATTTTCACGTCCTATTTATACACCGCCATCCCCATACATTGTTTCAATCTTATTCTTTGTAGTGTTTGTACTTGTAAATAGTTCACTTTCTTTAGGTTTGTAAATGCATTGTTTCATGGGCTATTTTCATGATATGTTTTCATTTAAGGTGAATGTTTTAATATGGTGAAAAGGGGAGACGTGTAGCATCTTACTGTGTGTAGAATGTGGCAGTAAAACATGGAATGTGGATGCTAAGGGGAAGAAGCAGAATGGTTGTGTCAGTTGAGAGGGAGCCATAGAAGTATCTGGTGAGTAGCTTGTAATAAAGAACTAATATCTTCTTACCTGCGCTGTGCATCTCTCCAAGGTCCAATGGTGAATAGTTTACCAGGAGGTCATGAAGGGCCTCTGTTTACCTTCTGGCTTCTGCCCTGGAACGCTGCATGCACACAGTTGCCTGGTGCCAAACTCTGCACACCTGCTGCCCCTCTTAATTTCGTTGGCAACCCTCTTAGCTGTTGGAAGCGGGAAAGGCCCCCCAGTATGATGTGACAGCTAGACAGTCAATGCTCTGACCATTGGTCCTCATGTCCCTTTTTAAGTGGGCGTTTTTGACTGCTGTAGTACTTGACCTACTGAGCCATAACCTTTTCCTATAGCTTCAGTACCACTTTGGAAGAGAAACAATGTCAGCCTGGAACTTTGCTGGGGTGCTTAAATTCCTTCATGTGGCACAGGGCTTCAGGTCTTTCCACAAATGAGTCAGGCAAGAGGTCTATTGCCATTAGGGTAGGTTAGGGTACTGCCACTAACCCTACAAAAAAACCTCCTCCTTCTGTATACACCTGTCAAACTCCAAGCTGAACACAACCATACCTCTACAGCAGAGCAAACGGCACGCACTTCACTACAACACACAATGAAACAAACCACTCATGCCCCATACCCTCGCCCAACAGCACATGGCGGCTACCAACTGAAAAACACACCTGCGCTCAATGAATGGTGTAAACTGAACTGAAGCTGCAAACAGCACATCACAGCTCTCTTGCTCTTTTCTCCTGCTCAGTCCTACTAACCTATCCCCCTCTCCTTGCTTTACAGATCTGCCAGAGCACCAGGAAACAATGCAGGTGGCGACTTTGACCCTTTAACATAACATCATTATAGCAGGTTAGCATTGAGCAGGCGCTGTTGGTAGTGGGACTTTTGATAAGTTTAGCCGCGCTCAAAGGCTTCAATAACTCTAACCCCCTGACACAAAGGGGGATACTTGCTATGCACCAATTGGGGACGGGGGGTAGAGGTTGGTGCTCTTCACCCAATCGCATGGACAGATAAAGTATCTTCAGGGGTAATTGTGTGTTCTGGTTCACGTATGCCACTTGTGTGATATAGGTGTGATGCTGCTGGCGGTGTTCTAGGTGGCATGTAATAATCTGGTGTGCTTTCTGATCCTCGACTGGGAGGCTGTATCTCAAAGAGGCTGTGCACAGGGGTGGTGGGCGCTTCTATGAACACCAGCCTCTGCAGATGTGGTTTCATTCTCCTCTTCACCCTCAGAATTGTTGCTTTCCAACAGTAATGCTTGTTTCCACCCGGAGTCTGGAGCATCATCGCTGTCTCGATCGTCATCGATCTCGTCGTCGCCACTGGGTGACCCAGCGGATGGGGCGGTGGCGATAGAGACCTGGGGCTTTCAGTAGCCTCCCGATGTTCAAGTGCTATACCTATTGAACCTCCCTGGTATTTGTTATAGAAGACCTACACACCTGTAGTGAATGGACCTGGAAGAGCAACCACTCCTGTCGCTGTTGGTGGAAGTTCATTGTCACAGTGCAATAGCCCAGTATCATTTTGCACTTTCTCCTACTTACGCCTAAATTGGATGATACCTTCAAGTGACCATGTGCAATTCTGGCCTCCCAATGCACACAACAAGTGCTTCTGAAGTTTAAATACGAGGTGTAGCCCATCTCCATGGCCTCTGGCCCATTTGTGTGATGACATATTTTTCCAAAATTGTTGCACACTCACTGATAAGTGTATCACCCGCCTCACTCAATCAGCACATCTCCCTTCAAACCTGTACCCTAGTTGATGTGGCAAAGGTTTCCAGACTTCTGAGTCTGATAACATTAGTAGCATTGAGTTACATGCCACCTGACAGGTATGTGTGATAAAGTTGCAAAGCAGAGCTGTTAGTGGGCTAAAGCAGGAGGCAATGTCTGCCCATCCTCAAAGGGTACGTACAACCAAAAGTAATAGGCCCCTCCCCCCATCATGGCTGTAGGGACCAGGCTCCAAACCAGGTCAAGAATGCCCTCCAATCATCCATGCCCACGAGTAGGGTACCCTGCGTGCTCCAGGAACCCTGTTGAGCAACCTCTGTGCTTACCAGGTGATACGTTATTTAAAGCCAAAAGTCTAAAAGGTAATCGCTTAATTGCAGCTGGAAATTAGCTCCGGGTGTGATCAAAATGTCTTAGCCAAGTGTGACATCATCCCCTTCATTTATAAGCAATGTGTGTGTTCTCGCGTTTCTTCATCCACTGAATTACTGTTAGAAACAAAGGCAAGAGTTGTGTCTCTTGTATAGGCATTAGGAAGGCAGTTTCCAGCCTCTGGCATAATATGCCCATGTTCTTCCAATATTGGCTAGCTGTTGCCCTCTTATGGCCAGGTAGAACCATCATGGCAGTGACTGGCAAATGCCTTTCCCCTGCAGGCAGAAAAGCGGAAATAAGAGGCCAATTCAAGATACACAACAAATAGAAGTTAAGACAGACTGCAGTTGCCTTTGCTGTGTTAGGGAGAATATGTTGAGTGTTCAAGCAAGGAGGTATGTATTAAGCAAGCAGTGAGACAAGGGAGAGGCAAAGAAAGGACAGGGAGGCTTTTTGAATAATGTAACAGGGCAGAGGACCCATGCTCTGCCGTCCTAGTAACATATGAGAGAATCAAATAGATCAGGCTCTGCAGAAAATGTTAAACGAGAAAGGAACAGAGTCCAGCTCTGCATTCAGAATAACAAAGGCAAGGATAGGCAAGGCTCTGAAGCCAGCATGAGACGGAATTAGAGGGACCAGACTCATCGTGAGAGGCTGGCCCGGCCCTCGCAGGGGTGCTAGAGGGACAGTCCACATAGCGGGTTGCCCCTCTGACCTCCCCCTGGGTCTACATACACCCCACCTACTAGGCATCCCCCGGGTCTGACACATATGCCCGCAGACCTGGGGAGTGCTTATAAGGGGGTGGGCTTGCGATCGCTCATCCTCCTTGTTTGCTGTACCCCCTCCGGAGGACAGTCAAAGCAGCAACATCACACACCTGGTCCCTCTACTCCCATAACAGGGCTTACTCAGAGGTACAAACAATTTCCTCTTTCTTTGAAACTGCCATCCTTCCATTCCAAGAGACACACACATGTCACCTTGCCCCGCACAAAAAAAGTAGCAACTTGCAGTTGGTACAAAAGGCTGCAACTCCTTTATTTGGCAGGAGTCCACTTACAGGTGATCTGCCTCTTAACGAGCTGGCGTCCTAGCTGTGGCCCACTGGAAGTAATTATTTCCTCTCTCTTACCATGAGCTCATAGTCAGATGAAAAATCAAGAAATGCAACATACAAAGACATGTTCTTTGCTGCTGCATCCTTTAATTTTCTTCTGTTTTCTTTTCTTCTGTTCTCTTGTTTTATAAAGTGATATTAGTAATTTAATATGTACTGCTATTTTAATTCTAATTTTGTGAAAAGTCGAGTTCTTTGACTAAAACACAATAAATAAATAAATAAATAAAGCAAAGTCCCCAAGATGTCCCCTGCCCCCCCCCCCCCCAGATTTTATGTGTCTCCTAAGCCCCTGGTAGCCACCCATCTAATCCAGGGATGGGGTTTGTAAAATTCAAAAAACTCCTGGGACCCCAGGATGAGGGGCGATTTCCCGGGACTGTCCCTGGAAAACCGGGACGTCTGGTCACCCTATCGTAAGCCCACATCCCTGTCTCGCTGAAAGCGGCCTAGGACTGAATGGGAGCTCCAGCCATGTGGCTCCCATTAAACCATGTGGACAAACTTCAGATAAACTTCCCCAAAGGCTGTGAGGGCGCATCCATGACACATCACCCAAAAGCCGAGTGGGGCGGGCAAGTTCACCCAGGCCTACTCTTCAGCAGAACACTGCTGCACAGCAGAAGAGAAAAGATTCGGCTCTGTTAGCTAATAAGTGGATCTCCTGGGGACGGGTAGAACTATAACTCGATCTACAGAGATCTTTCTGCAAGATGCATCCAGCTGTTCCAATTCCAGCAGGGCCAGCTCCGCATTTCATCTTCACGCAGTGATAACATCGGTTCCATTTAGTTAGGGAATAGAAAACACGGTTCATTCCAGTCCTGGGGAAGACCAGACCAGTGGTAGGAAGTGCTCTGTAAAAAAAAACGTATTGCAAAGAGAGACGAAGGACGGGGGTTCGGAAATGAAGAGAGGGGGCGCCCCAACTGTGCCGTCGCCTCATAAACCCCCAGACTTCAGCGTGGTCTGCAGGAACGCTTCATTAATGCTGGATATCAATTAGAGGGAAGCCCCGCCCCTCCCCCCCCCCCCCAGTGCGAGTCCCACATTGTTGGTGCAGCCGCAGAATCCGGCATTTTTCCTTTAGTTACGGCAATCACGCCTACGTCGTGCGTTTTGAAGGACCCCCACCCCCATTGTCATGAAATCCCAGCTCCACCTCAGCCAACAGCAGTGAAGCAAGAGATTGAAATAAAGTCTTGCATCATAAACCGACAAGAAAGCACTTTGGGGGCACACCACCAGTCACCTTGACACCCCCTTTTTCCTTTTTCCTAACTTGGATTCAATGTTCATGCGCCTCTCAACATTAGCTCAACCTTTTCTCCTCTCTCCCTTAATGGTGGCTCCATCTCTGACTTCATCCCCTTCTTTTCTCTATTGGCCCTGCTCTCTAATGTGTGCTCCTCCTTTTCTCCCGAGTCACTCAACCCTCGCTCCGTCTACGTCGTTGCTCCTCCCCGCCTCAAGCCCCGTTTATAGCCTCCTCTTGTCATACTCTCCCCCTCCCCCCGCCCCTGGATTATTATTCTACGTGTTTCCCAGTTTCCTATGGAATACTTTTTTTGTGTGTTTAGAGTTACGGAGAGAGCGCTCTTTTTCTCACGCTGCTGAGCTGGGCTCTCCTTGAGCAGGCGTCGTGTAGATGCCCCAGGACCCTGCCCAGGAGTGGGTGAAGTCACTGCAACGTCTCGGGAGTGATTTCTGCTGAGGGACGGGTAAATCCTGACATCCATGAGAGTAGGTAAGCGAATCGGTGTGAACGCATGCCGCGCGCGTTGTGCAAAGCGGGCGAGATGCTTCTAGGCGCTGAAAGGGGACACTCTCTCTGGAAGGCTGGTGGGGGTGAGGGGGGGTGAATAAATCCCAGTAGGGGCACTCTAAAGAAGTGCTCTTCGTTATCAAGGAGTGTTTTTTCATATGGCCATTACCTGCTCTGAGGCTCCACCGGTTCATGGAATGTAGTATTTAGAATGAACCAATCACTGCCGCAGTGTTCTTATGTAGCCGGTATCTTGTCTGAGGAAATAGCGCAGTGTCCCCAAACTCAGGGTAACCATCCTGTGGTCTGTGAAGGAATAAGAAAAGCAAACAGGGCGAAAGGTGGGAGCGGTGAGAAGCAGGAATATCAATATAGGGATTTATAAGCACTCTGCACGGGGGCAGAAGATGAAGTAGGACACAGAGAGAAAAGGTGACTTGTTCAGGATCACACAGTGCGGCCAACTGCGGACGCCGGGACTAGAATATAGGTGTCCGGCCCCCACAGCCACATTAATGTTGCTATTTGGGAGCAGCACAGTGAAGGCTGCCAGACACAGCAGACAGGAAGACTGAGTGCAGGGGGAGAGCTCGGAAGCGAGTAACTTCCGTGCATTCGCACTTATCGCTGCTGAAGGCAGAGCTCCGCGGCTCTGCGGCCGATATCGTGCCCGGGCACATTGTACAGCAATCCACAAGTCATGCAGTGCCTGGCACAAGGGAAATAGTCTCTCGGCGCTGAGTCTACCGTACGCACACTTTGCAACCTCAGAACTCAGAAGGCTGAAAAGTTGAGCCTGCCCCGCCCCAGAGTGAACTAGTGAGACGAGTAAACAGGATTGCGTAGGGCCTGATTCACAAACATGTTTTCAATGGGACTTTCGCATGTGTATACATGTTTGTAAATCAGGCCCTTAGCCTCCTGAACAAGGAAGGGTCATTGCACGTGTTTTTTAGATAGCGCTCGCCTCGACTATTGCGCGGGTGAAGCGTCCTCGTGAAAGTGTATGGTGTTGGGGGCGCTAGCCATCGGGGGTTCATCTGATGCTGCCATCTGCAGGTTCTAAATAGACCTCTGCAGCAGGCGCGCAACCCACTGAGATATCTCACAGGCATGCGAAGAATAAAAACAACTGTTATTAGTTTGAGCCCCAGAAGAAGGTTCAGAAATATCACAGCACATATCACATCATTATCACTCGCGCTATTTAAGCAGCGCCCATCTCTACAGAGTATGGCACTAGGCACTAGAAAAGTGTTACGCTATTACATGATGTTATCTACGCCCATCAGCAGCGCAGTGGTTTTAAGCGCCCGGGCTTGCCCGAGACATAGCGTATGGTGACCATGCCAGGGTGTCATCAGACCGTGGCCTGTGGGTGTGAAAGGATGAGGGTTGGGGGAGAGGAGGTTACTGGTAGGCTCGAGAGAAGGTTTCAGAAGTGTGCAGCCGGTGAAATCATGACTCAGCTGTGATGGCAGTATCTGGACCAGCCGATACCTGGTCAGACGCCTGCCGATACCTGGTCAGACGCCTGCCGATACCTGGTCGGACGCTAGCCGATCTTTGGTCAGACGCCTGCCGATGCCTGGTCAGACGCCTGCCGATACCTGGTCAAACGCCAGCCGATATCTGGTCAGACGCCTGCCGATACCTGGTCGGACGCCAGCCGATACCTGTTCAGACTCCAGCCGATACCTGGTCAGACGCCTGCTGGCTGTGTGGCTGTCTGATAGATTTGATCATTCTTAGTATAATTATTTATATGCAGACTGCAAAAGGGACCCACCCAATTGGTATCTACTGTGAAGGCGGGACCAATGGGTTTCTCTGGTGAATCCGAAAAATGTGGCTGAAATTCCCATTGGTCCAGAAATGCAAATCAGACCCGCTTCTCTTTAAAGAAAAGAAAAAAAAGACAGAGAAAAATTCTGTTAAAAAAACAAATCTATTCAAGTAAAATTGAGGGACTTACAAATTCGAATACAGTGGGTGTCTGGGTTCTGCAGACTGCAGGCTTTTCTACAGCATCTGGCATTTGGCGCCCTAAAATAACAGCGTGTGTCACCCTGCGCCCCAGAGGCAAGTTGCAGTGGCGGGGGGGGGCTGCACACATACCGGGCAGCACCCGTGTGTGGGTGCACTGGGTCCGTGGCTGGCGTAATAGCGGGTGACACAGTCTAGAGTGGGCCCGACAGGTGTCATTCTTGTGCCTTGCGCTGCCTGCCTGGGTGCGGCAGGGTTTCATGATAACACGTCTTTACTGACAGGGTGTCTGTGTGTCTGTCCGGGAATTATAAGGTGCAAATCTACCTGGTAAACAACCGAGCGGCGTCCACTGAGGCTGCGCCAAGGGGGTGACAGGTCGCGTGCGGGGGTCGCAGAAATTCCCAGGGCCTGATTCATGGACTGTTTTTTTGCACGGTGCAAAATTGCTTTTCACTGGTGCAAAGTGACTTTGCGCTGCCAACAGACACCCGGATTCATGGAACAGTGCAAAGTGTGCGTTTGCTGTGCAATGTCACGTTGCACTGCAAAAAGACACTTTGCACTGCTCCCTGAATTGGGGCGGGGCAGTGCAAAGTGTATTTTTACAGTGCAATGTGACTTTGCACTGCACGAAGACACTTTGCACTGTTGCATGAATCAGTATGTGTGTTGGCAGTGCAAAGTCACTTTGGACAATTGAAAAGGTACGTTGCACCAGTGAAAAGTCACTTTACACCAGGCAAACAATTCCATGAATCGGGCCAGTAGTGTGAGCAGGTAGGGGTAGCTCGTGTCCTTTAGCTATGAGACACGCATGCGGGAGGTCAGGGGGGGTGGGGGGAATGCGTGTCCCGGTTTTTTTACTTTTTAAATCTGGTAACCCTATGCACATGCTGAAACCACAAGGCTGTCACACTATGCTGCACTGTTGAACCCCAATAAGGGTGTAACGAGGTATGCAGTTCTCCAGAGCCTTCAAAACTAACTGCGTTGGCTTGATTAAGCTATGCATAAAATAGCACTGCCCTTTAAGACAAACACAATTTTCTGAAGCAAAAGGGTACATTTAGGCCAATTTCCATACCCACAATGCCCTGCTCATGTGGCTCTGAACTGGGTGAGAACTTCAAGTGATGGCATATTCCCCTTTCACAGGAGAAAATAAACAAAAGCAAGTTCATTGAACAGCAAAACACTTTTCTCAGCTACCCAATGTGCAGGCAGTTGGAAGAGATAGCAAGCACATGTGCCACTCAAGTGCCACTGCTCATTGCTTCATTGTTATAAAAGTTAACAAAGTGGGAGGGGGGTAGCTGCACAGCGCCACAATGATCTGTCAATCACATATCACCATGCCACTTTCCACACTGCCCAAGTAAAGGACAGTTTGCAACGCCAGTGGTCTGAGTGCTTGCCCAGAAACCTGAGGCTGCAAACTTGAGCCCATGCCAACCCAACCCAGCCATCCCTGGCGAGACCCTGGTGCAGCTAGTTGGCATTTGGGGGACACGTTTGGACTGGCCACTAAAAAAAAGTAACCTGCATGCTCACGTGGCAGTGTGTGGCACACCCACGAGTAGTACCTGGGCTTGCGCACAGGACATCGACCAAAATAATTAGCTACACGGTGTGCTGTCATCAAGCCCTCTGGGCCAGGCCCGGCTAAAGATGTGTGGGGGCCCATTTCAACATGCTGGTTGGGCTCCCACCCCACACATGCTCTGAGCAGATATCAGTCTGAGGCACCCATGGGGGCCATACGTTATAATGGAGATAAAGAGAAGGTGAATAGCCGCCAATTATCACGAGACGGCAAGCCAACAGAGAGCTAAAACACCGAATGTCCGCTGAATAGCTATGAGTCCTTTGGCTTTGTAAGCAATTGGCTGACGTTGAGGAACCAGTGTTTAAAGGCAAAGAGGTGATACCACTTGACTGCTGGAGGGCTACAGCAAACGCAGCTTCTAAACCCAGGGCTGCAAAGCGCCCACTGTAAGCCCCAGAACATAAGTAATATATAAATGAATATATTGCTGTGTTATTAGACTGCTGACTGGCAATATGGGGACAATTACTGGGAGTCCCCTGAGGCTCGAGGTCCTTTTCGTTTGAAAGAGTTGAAAGGCCCAGACGCCGTCCCTGCTTTGGACATTGCCATATAGACCTCTACAAGCCTGCAGTGTGTGAAGGGGTGCACATTGACTTTTTCACACTAGACTTGGTAAGGAGGGGGATCTGTAGGGGCATGGAGGGATACGTCAAACTAATTTATTTTAGCAGCCCCTGGGATCCTTTCTTGGGATTGTGTGCAGAGAGACGAGTGCCCCCTCAGCTAGTTTTACAGCATCTGTATTTCATTGCATCCTATGTATATAATGTGCATTTAAGGCCCCAAGTCTGTGGCCTGAGGCCATGACTATGGCTGGAACGGAAGCAAGACAGACCTGGGCTGCTCGTGGAGCGTCAGGGCCGCACGCATGCGCATTGTGCAATGAGAGCTCCGCCATGAAATCATCGGGAAACTGACACAGCATCGTCTTTTCGGACATGCGAGGTCACCATAGGTCACAAGCATTAGAGGTGGGCGCAGTCTGAGGTACCCCTTGCCCTGTATTTATTTATTTATTCACATTTGTTAAGCGCACATCAGACCGAAGGCATCGTGGCGCTGGTTACAGTGTTTCTTAAACTTAGTTACACGCAGTTGTACCTGCTGCAATACTTCCGATATGGAACGCGCACTCCCTCCCTACCTGCCAGACCTTGGTGTGAGGCCATGGTAAACCTGATGGTGCCCCTCCCCCACCCCCAGAGCAGTAGTAAAGATTCATAGGAAGCGACTCACAGCAAAGTGACCAGGAGGAACCCGGGCCTACTCCTAATTTACTCTTTGCTATCCATGAGTAAGTCAGCAGTATGTCAGAGCCCCTCTGTGTAATGTCTTTGTGATTCAGATAGTCAGTCTCCTGGAGTAAATCATGAGTAAGTCAGGAGTATGTCAGAGCCACTATGTATAATGTCTTTGTGATTCAGATAGTCAGTCTCCTGGAGTAAATCATGAGTAAGTCAGGAGTATGTCAGAGCCACTATGTATAATGTCTTTGTGATTCAGATAGTCTCCTGGAGTAAATCATGAGTAAGTCAGGAGTATGTCAGAGCCACTATGTATATGAGTAAGTTCAAGTTACTACCCGTAACTTCTTTGCGAATCAGCCCACAAGCTATAACAAGCATTGGCAATGCTAACAGTTTGGGCTTTTGTTTAGCCATGGGAAAGTCCTTTGCCAGGCACTACTGTAGTGGTATTAACTGACCATAGATGGTAGCAGGTACAAAACGGTGCGAGTTTCTGGGCATCTAATAGCAGCGCCTGGCAAACATATAATACTTATACACAAGCCAAAACCGTTGGCTTTGCCAATGCTTGTTTTTAACAGCACTTCATTGAAGGACAATCAGAGTGCTTTTAAATTGAGTGGCTGTAGGCATACCTGGTTAAAACATTTCTATTACACCAGTAGCGAGTTTACAACCGCAATTAAGACATTGGGTCCCATTACGGGCTCTGCGGTAACCCTGCCGGTCCTACTGGTGGGTTGGCGCCAGACCCGTAAAAATGTACCGCCCCTGATTCCCGGTGCCACCCGCTACTTACGAGTCCAGCAGCCGGGAAGTCAGACGTCAGTAAATTTGCAAATCCCCATTCCCATAGGGTCCCATAGGACTCTATAGCCCAAACAAAAAAATATTAGGGTTGGAGATTCACTGAACCCAGGAAAGTTAAGGGGAAAGGACATTCTAAAAATAACCTCTTGACACCATCCTTATATGGTCTGAGGAGCCACCAATGAGGTCCATTTGTATGTGGACACTCCTTTCGGACGGTAGCACAATGTAATTGGCTTATTCTTATTTTTCCATTGCAGGAGAAAGCTTCTGAAGAGGATGGGAGACTGGGGCTTTTTAGAGAAGCTCCTGGACCAGGTGCAGGAACACTCTCCAGCCGTGGGAAAGATTTGGCTGATGGTGCTTTTCGTTTTTCGGATTCTGATCCTGGGCCTGGCCGGAGAGTCCGTCTGGGGGGACGAGCAGTCGGACTTCACTTGTAACACCAGGCAGCCAGGCTGCGTGAACGTCTGCTACGACAAGGCCTTCCCCATCTCGCACATCCGCTACTGGGTGCTGCAGTTCCTGTTCATCAGCACGCCCACCCTGGTCTACCTGGCGCACGTCGTCTACCTGTCCAGGAGAGAGGAGAAGCTTAAGCAGAGGGAGAGTGAGCTGAGAGTCCTGCAAGAGGACAACATCCAAGTGGGACAAGCGATAGCTGACATCGAGAAGAAGCTCTCCAAAATCACGGTCTACGAAGACGGCCGGGTCAAGATCCAGGGGGCCCTGATGGTCACCTACACAACCAGTGTCCTCTTCAAAATCATCTTCGAGGCTGGATTTCTGCTGGGCCAGTGGTACTTGTACGGGTTTGTCATGCATGCCGTGTATGTCTGTGAAAGGGTGCCGTGCCCGCAGATTGTAGACTGCTTCGTCTCCCGTCCCACCGAAAAGACCATCTTCATCATCTTCATGATGGTAGTGTCTCTCGTCTCACTCGTACTCAGCGTACTGGAACTCATGCACCTGGCCGGCAAGAGAGCCGTGCGGAGCATGAAGAAGCAATCGGCTGGCTTGTGCACGGCATCTCCAAGAGAAGAGGATCATGGGATGGAGAACTGGCCTGCTGTACCCACGGCTCCATTCCCTGACAAGACCTTCTTCTTCCTGCCTATTGGTGGGAGCCAACCTCCGTACCCAGTGGATCATGGGAAACATTCTTACCCGACGAGCATGGACAAGCCTTCATACTCCCTGAAGGCCATTGATCCACCATACTCAACAACCAATGATCGGAATGCTTGCCCGCCGAGTGGAGAGCCTCCTCAATATCCATTGGGTGAGGATTACGCTCTTTGGCCAGAAAGTAAGAAACATTCTGTGCACCCCACAAGTGGAGAACATCCTTCATACGTGAGGCACAACACGATCTCAAGAGCACAGAACAGGGTCAACCGCGATGTGGAGCAACTCCAGGTCTCACTTGGTGGTCAAAAAGCTGAGGCAGATCTCTTCCCTCTGAATGTTTCGTCCTCAGCAGCCAACGCGGAACCTTCTTCAGGAGCTCACAGAAAGCCACCCAGCAGAACCAGCAGCTCAGCTTCAAAACAGCAGTATGTTTAACGTAGGCCACAGACTGAACATTGATTGCTTCCAATCATGGCTCAGGAAAGGACTCACTGGCACCAGGTGTACATAATTCTCAAACACTGTATCAGGACACTGTGGGATGTGGGGGAAGTGAGATGCAGCGCAAACATTCCCTTACTCCATAGACACATCACGCAATATGTAAAGCAGTTTCCCTTTGGGCAACTTAATGGGTCGGACATTTTGAAAGAGTGGGAAACCGGAGACTCTGGCGTGGAGGTGTCTGTACTCATCTTGATTGGACCAGACTGTGTCAGATCGGGGTTGCACAATACTGCAGACATATCTTATTAGGTGGAACTTATCGGCTTTCCCGGCAGGTGATCCTCTCCTGTCAACCAATCCATGAAGGGATCGGCAGTCTTATGAGATCCACTGCTGGAAGCAGTTCTCAGCGTTCACGCGCCCAGGTGCGGAAGATCCAGTCAACACTCCAATGAGAAGTGAGGTCAACATCCTGAGATCTGGTGGAAGGCTGGAGAATGACTGGTGAGTCTCACCAACCCTGGGCAAGACCCTGGGGCCACACATGTAATGAAAAACACACCGCGCAGGTAGACGCTAGCGGTAAGCCTAAACTGTAATGAGATATTCTGCAGGCAAGACTGAGGTCAAATACCGCCCCACTGAGGGAAAGCCTCAGCCTTTCCCAGCCACAAGGTCATGCAATGCAAAAGTTAATTAATAGTTTTTTTTAAAAAAAAAGTCTCGGTTTGGTTTAAAAAAAATGCTTACATAACTTGTATATGCATATATATATATATATATATATATATATATATATACACTCAATGAAAAAACTTTGTTAAAGGGACGTTATGGTTACAAGTAAGACTGAAAAACCTCAGAAATTCACCAGTTTTGGTAAGCCAAGCAACCATAACTCGCACCGCCATGGTGCACTGCTAAGACTAACACCCAGAACATCAAAGATGACATCACAAATGCCATTGATGACATCACTGATGACATCACATGTAAAATTAATTTTGATATAAAGTCCCTACAAGGAGCTGTGTTTATATTCTTGATAACAAGATGTCAAGGGTGATCAGGAGACCTATCATGAACTACTTTACCTATTAAAGAATGTACTCATCTAATATCATTGTATTGGAGTGTTGTTGTTAATACAGAAACCTAATCATATATAAACATAGGCAATGGCTGCAGCATGCACCATAGAAGTGCAAAAATCTTGTAATTTTGGATAGTACAATAATGATGCTACCTTTTCAGAGTTCTGGGTAATGCTAAACATGGAATACATACCTAATAATTGAAGACTTACTACATACTTGTGTTAGCACAAATAATACATGTGAAGACCCGCAATGCATACACATCAGAGGCACATACAGGGAAACTAAAGTAAGGAAGAAAGAAACAGTATCATCAGAAAATGTTAATAACATTAAAGTTTATCTTTCTGTAAACAAATGCATTGTGTGTTTGCGGCCTGCTATTGCCCCATGCATGTGCACCATGAGCTGAGACCAAACCCTAAGGAAAGTACTTTAAGAACATACGACAAGGTTAATGTCTAGAAATATGGCACCTTTTGAATTTTAATATTCTGACTGTAGTGAACAAAACCGCCTGGCCTAGATATGTCAGTGAAAAAAAACAAGTGGCTCAGATATGTGATGTCATCAGTGATTGTCATCAATGACATATGTGATGTCATCTTTGATGTCATGGGTGTTATTCTTAGCAGTGCACGGTGGTGGCACGAGTTACGGTTGCTTAGCTTACCATAACTGGTGAATTTCTGGGGGGTTTTGGTCTTACTTGTAACCATAACGTCCCTTTAACGTTTTTTCATTGAATATATATATATATATATATATATATATATATATATATATATATATATATATATATATATATATATATTATATATTTTTTTTAGATCTCCGGGTTGGTTAAGACGTTATATATTATAAAAAAAAAAAAAGATGTTTTAAAAATGTAAGCTTGTAAAAAGAACGCTAGCTTCTAAAAAGTTACAATTTGGAACTTTTGTAAAAATAAACATTCTGTTTGAAAGTTCTAAATTGTGTTACCTACAACTTGTCCATAATAAGACTCTTTGAATGTCCTCCCGTGCTCCAATGCTTAACATATAAGCCTGTCCTGGCTCAAATGCATCCTTGCAAAGGCACCGTCTATGTCGGATGTCCGCGGACATCTAATCCTGGGATGGTCCATGGATCCTGGCCTTTTCCATCAGGGCATCAATACTGCGGATGTCACCCTGCTCCCTCCCTGTCATCCCCCCCTTCCCCCTCCAACCCCCCCCCCCAGAACACAATGAAGGAGAGGGTTGGATGACTGTTGCCCATGTGACAGTTTTCTTCCTACTTGGGCATTTGGTCCTGGGCCTCCTAGCCGAGAGAGCCTGCCGAGGGGTGAATGGAGAGCTCCCTCGCCTGTTAGCTAGGCTAGGCTCACACTCCCATCACTCTCAGCAAGAACCCCAGGCCAAGATGGGGCCATGCTACCATTTCTATTGAGTCATTTCCCAATTACTGCCCGGCTGCTGCGGGCCACCCTACACCCCTCTACCTCACCTGGCTGGTCATGGTGACCCCTCTCTTTATCCCGGCTGGTCCACATTTCTCCCGCACTCTCCTCCAATAGCTGTCCCAGGATGGCACAGCCCCGTCCTTGAGCCCCTCTTTCTTCTCTCCAGCTAGTGCTGGTTCGGCCGACACCCTCCTCCTTCCCTGACGCACCCCGGTGTGTGTGCCCCACTTCCTTACTTTTCCCTACGTCAGTCTAGTAATGTAATGTCCAAAACTCCTGTCCACTGATTTCCGTCCCTTGTCCTTCGGACCCTGGCTCGGGCGGGATTTCCCCCAAGACCTTCCCCTAACTCGTCCAGGTTGCCCGCAACCCCTCGTGTGCCCCCTTTTTCCTTACCTTTCTCTATGTCAGTCTAGTAATGTCTAACGTATCCTTGACCCCTTTCCACTGCCTGATTTGTGCCCCCTTTTTTTCCCCACCGGCTGGTCCTAGTTCGCTCCAACCCCTTCCTTCTCACTTGACTCGGCAACGTTGCCGGCACTCCTCAGGTATCCCCCCTTTCGCTTACCTTTTCCTAAATCAATCTAGTCATATTTTAAATTGTCCTTGACTCCTCTCCACTAATTTCTGTGCCCTTTCCTTTCTCCACTGGCTGGTCCTAGTTTCCCTCAATTCCCTCCTCCTCCCTTGATTCGGTAAGGCTTCGGGCACCCCCTCAGGTGTCCCCTTTCTTTTACCTTTCCTTACGCCGGCCTAGTGATATTCTAACTTGTCCTCGACCCCTCTCCAATGAGTTATGCCTCCCTTTTCTTTCTCTCATCACTTCTTCAAATTCTATTGCTGCTGTCATGTGTGCCCTCTGTGGTGTGATTATTTTTGCCAAACCACATTTTCTACCAACCCCAATCACGTCAAATACACACTAATTTTGACTCAAAGTAACTTCCTTGTTAAATAAAGAACTCATTCTCCCCAGGACACAGCGTTATGTTGAGGGAAAGATCGCAAATCGCGCCTGCATTGTGTAGTTGTGATCCAGTGGCAGTGTTGCAGATTATGAAAACTGGGACCCACATTTTAATCTTCCATCTACTTCCCCATTCTGCCAAACTGTGTGATCTTGCGCGAATCCCTCGATCTCCCTGCGTTTTAGTGTTCTTTACAAACTTAGAAGTGCTTCCGAATAAGGAAAGTAATGCCAGCGAGTGTCTTAAGTAAAATTACAGCAGAAATCCCTCCTGGGAGAACGACCTTTTTTGATATGATATGATATGGCATTTATAAAGCGCCTCTACACAAGTGTTTCAAGGCGCGACCATTCTGGTGAATAACCAGGTTTGAACCCATCTGGCTTTCAGAGGGAAAGGTCACCAAACCTTTGTTGGGATGAGGCCCTTGGCCCCAAGCCAAGCTTCCAAAAGTATGTGCGAGCTCTGCTGGAGGGACAGTCCATTGAGAGCCTGCTTTGAGGCGGATGGACAGCAGTGCTAGGCGCTATACAATGGTCCAAAACAGCATGAGATACACCTCTACGATGGCCCAGACACCAACCAGCAGAACAATACCCGGAATACGGTTAAAACACACATAGCATCAAGGCAGACGACTCAGTGGGTTAGTGCAACCTCTGTAGAATCTGTGTACGAAATCTGAACGGCACTGCTTCGAATCCTATCACAGATTATGGGCCTTCTTCATAAAACGTTTTCCAATGAGGGTGCGGGGGTGGGGGGGTTACGTTATAAAACGCTCCTGTGAATTAGGCCCAATGCCTCGTTAGAGCTCGATAAAGCACATGCTTTTGGCAGAGGATACAAATCACACTTAGCAGCGCTTAGAAGCTGTGTGCGTCTTAATGACAGAATGTATGAATGTAAAGTGGGGTGCGCTTTACTGCCGAGGCCTTAAGCGAACATTGTACCGCCTCTTGTCCACAAGGAGCCTTCTCTTTCTCTGCCTGTCTGCCTTTCTTATCTGTCAGTTAATAACGAGTATTTGGTATTTATATAGCGCTTTATGTGGGCTTTTAGCAGCTTAGCATTGTCAGCAATAGGATCCAGGTTATCTAACGTTTGCCCCATTCAGAAAATGCTCTTAGAACCAGATGTGCTGCTTGTGTGCGTTAAGAAATGGAGCAAACAGACCCTACTCTACCCCATATTAAATTATTAAATAAAGATATTTGCACGGGGACAAACATAAAGCAAAGTCGGAGATGTGCACCGCACACCAATGTTTAAGTTGGTGCAGAGCCGAAGCCGGAGTGTGAAATGGGAGAAGACAACTTCCAAGGTATCAAGTTCCTGGGGTGCAGGCGGCTTGCCGGGAAAGCCTTCATGCCAAGAGCTTTATGTTATGTTAATGTTAAAGGATATTTGGACTGGACACTATCACCACCGGAGGGGCCCCCTGGTGGTGTGGCGGATCGGAAACAAAGGGGGGTAGGTTTGGGCGTGTTAGTAGGGCAAAGTTTGGAGAAGAGCAAGGGAGCTTTGAAGTACTGTTGGCAGCTTCAGTTCGGTTAACACCGTTCGCCGGGCATCTTGGTGTGGTATTCGGTTCTGAGTACGTCGTGTGCTGTTGTATGGGGGTATAACGCCCAAAGCACAATCTGAGTTTTACATTGTTGCCAAATTGGTATTTTAGGACACTCCTAATGAGATATAGAAAAGATATTGTAAGCAGATTCAATTCAACACTACAGCTAAGTCAATGCCTATTCTGGGATGCTGATGGAAACCCTTATTGATATATTTTTATGTCCAGTTCGTTTACTCTGGATGACAACCCTTATATAACACCCCTCTCTTAGAATCCCCCTGACCCCACTGAGCTAAGAGGTAGGTTTGTTTTGCAAATTAAAAGGTTTATTTGAAAATTAAACAATATATCTATATATCACACTTTTATAAATAAATTGATAATTGATAGCACACTTGTGAAGATGATAGTGATCAACAATGGATAATGTTACAGTAGCACAGTGCTTGGTTACTTATAAATAGGAACAGAAGAATAAGGTGGCAGAGAATGCTTTATATGGTTCAAGGAAATGCAAGGTGAGACAGAATGCAGCACAGAAATAACCTTGATATGATTTCAACCAAAAGATAATATGATCACTTTTTCTTGAACAATTCACTCCCCCCCTATGCAATGTAAGGAGATGAAAAGGAGAGCATACAGTTCTCAGGAATGCAAACAATATAATTCAGTTCCCCCCTAGCAAGCTTAGAGGAAACAGGTGGGAGTTTTAAACACAGGCAATATACTTTGATGTGATTGCAATTAAGTGAAAAATATGCTAAAATGACTTTTAATTCCCTATAGGAGGTTTAGGGTGAGTGAGAGATACTTAAATTAATTCAGGATCACTTTAGCAATGCTCTATGAATGATTGTCAGGTTGCACAAGAATTCCAGCAAGGAAAGCAAGGACAAATATTTGTACACGTGGCTGAAATTAAGCAAAATGTCAATGTCAAATCGCGTCAAATGTAGTCGGTTCTAGGCTCGTTGGAAAGCTTAGAATCTTAGCTTTAAGATGACAGTTAAAATTCGCTCCTAGCACAAACGGTTCCGGAGATACGGCCGATTTAATAAAGGTAGTTTTTCGGATTTTAAATTTTAAAGCTCAGAATGACAGATGACAGTTTTCAGTTTTAAAAATGACAGAATGACACGATTCTAGGAGGCAGTTCTAATAGGCTAAAATAGTTTGGATTAGATTATTTTAAACTAAGAGATTGATTTTGGCACAGTCCTGACTGGGTACTCACACTATAATTTAGACAGGAATGCGGCTTCGTCACTGATCGGGTCAGGATTGGCTGGACTTCTGCTAGGCGTTCTTCACAGCGATCTGGTCTCTGGTTCTCTCTGGTTCCGGATACAGCACTGCTTTCTGGATACTGCTACAGGTTCTTGCAAAAGTTCTTGCCAAAGAATTCAACAGCTCGCCCGGCTGTTGAATAGTTTGGTTGGTTTTGAGGCCTGCTGAAGAGGATTCAGTTTGTGGATTCAGGCCTCTCTGCTACAAATTCTGGAGTTAATTTCTGGTCTCTGGAGATTGATGGATTTGAAGTCTGGATCTCTGGATGTGAAGTCTGAAGTCTCCCGGCAAAGTGTCCCGCAAGAAAGTGGAAAGTGAATCTCTCTACCTGGGTTTCAATGTTCCTTTTATGTGTTTTGAAAATGGGTGTGTGCCTGGGCCTAGCTAAGCCTGCCCCTCTCACTTATTATTGGCCAAGCTTTCCTCTCTCCCTTGATTGGGGGAAAGAAATGGAGTGTCAGAGTGATGCTGTAGGTTTTATGGTCAGAGGAACCTCCCCTTGTCAAATTGCACACAAATCTATTTCTGACCCAAATACATATTTATCTATGTACCATTTTTCTAATATTATAGGTCCAGTTAACATATTTTCTGTAGCACCAAACCATCCAATCCCTGTCTTTGTACGATGTCGTGTCCACTTATGACAGAATTCTCCCCTTTTCATCCAGATAACGACCTCTAAAACTTTCCAGATTTTACACAAATGTGCACCAGGGATATGGGTTTCAGATGATAAAGTGTCAGATTTTTAACATGCATACATTTGGAGTAACAATCTTTTTTCCGCTACTATCCCCAAGAACATACCACAGGGTCCTAACACCTCTTAAAATGTGCACAGAAAAATCACACAATGATGATGTTATTTATATAATTTTGTCAAGTCCGCACTGTGAATTATCCATCTTTTTAAAATCATGCTCTGGCCCCAAAAGGGTGTGGTTTCCCAAAGCACATGGTGGAATTTCTGGTTTATCCACTTCCCCCAAGCTCAGCTTGCTTCTCACAGGCACTGCCCCTCCCAGTTTCTCCAAAGAGGAAGCCATTTTACGACCCCCCCAATATAACATTTGCCTGAGCCAGTGACAGTGCTTTGTTTAGTTTCCTGTAGTCCCCAGGTGCCACTCCCCTAATTCAATCAGAGAGGTGTCATCTCCTTTTGGCAGGGGCAGCAGAATGCAGCCAGGCCTAGGAAGAGTTGTTGAGCCAGTTCAACTCCTGTCGGGGGTAGTTGTCAGGCAGAATTCAGCTAAATGTCACTTTAGTTCCCAGTTTTCTACATTCAAATCCAACTTACAATTTTTGCACATGCAGCTAGAAGAACAAGTTACTCCTTACCTGGTAACGTTCTTTCGATGGAATGTTCCTCCGACGTATTCCTTATCTATGATATTTGTATCTCCAGCTTGCTGGCCTCGGAAATGTTTTTTTCCCAGTAGAGGGCGCTGTGCATCGACGTCCGTCGAGTAAGTGTTCCTCGACAGCCACCGTATCGACGCTGACGTCATCATGCCTATAAATGGCCACGTGCAGCGTCCGTTGCTCAGTTCCGTTTTGTAGAGTAAGGTAGTTATTGCATGAATGGTTACTACCCTTGAAGGAGCGTAAGCTGCAACCACAAGGGAAATGTTACTGCGGGGATGGATGGGAGGGGCGATAAGGAATACGTCGGAGGAACATCCCATCGAAAGAACGTTACCAGGTAAGGAGTAGCTTGTTCTTCGAAGGGATTGTGTCCTCCGACGTATTCCTTATCTATGATAGACTCCCATAGCAGTGGTATGTGATTGGAGGCGGGAGTAAAAGATGCCATATTACTCTTTAAGAATGAACAGAGTGTAACACAGCTTTGCCAAATCTAGTCTCTTGACTAGAGGAGGAATCCAGGCTATAAAATTTGGTAAAGGTATGTGCGGACGACCATGTGGCAGCCGCACATATGTCTCAAATTGGTACCCCTCTTTGAAGAGCTGAGGAGGCTGCAATACCCCTGGTCGAATGAGCCCTTAGATTTTGAGGGGGCTCTTTCCCTGCCAGTTTGTAGCATTCCAGAATGGCTAAAATAATCCATCTGGAGATGGTTTGTTTGGTTATTGGTAATCCCAACTTATGTTCTGCGTAACCTACAAAGAGTTGGTCTGCTTGTCTAATTTTAGCAAGTCTACTGATATAAAAACTCAAGGCTCGCTTAGGGTCCAGTCTGTGTAGTCTCTCTTCCTCTTTCCCCGGATGGGGAGGAGGATAGAATGAAGGTAAAGTAATCTTCTGAGTAATGTGAAATTCAGAAACTACCTTTGGGAGGAAGTTAGGCTTCACCTGTAGAACCACTTTGTCCTTGTGAAAGATAGGGCTTGTATCTCGCTAACCCTTCTAGCAGATATTAATGCTACCAATAAAACAGTTTTGAGGGTGAGAAACTTCAATGAACAAGAGTGGAGTGGTTCAAATGGAGCACCCTTTAGGAAGTTTAAAACTAGATTTAAGTCCCATAAGGGAACTTGGAATGGTCTTGGAGGGTAAACATTAGTCAGACCTTTCAGGTATTGTATTACCAATGGAATTTCGAAATATGAAGGCTCCTCTGCAGTGCGCTTAAAGATCGATAGCGCTGCGAGATAGCCCTTAATAGTGCCAACTTGAAGGCCTGAATTTGCCAAATAAAGTAAGAAGGATAACACCGCAGGTGTACCACATGAAAAGGGTTTGATATTCTTTTCTCTGCACCAGCTGCAAAATTTATTCCAACGGCAGCAGTATAGAGTTTTAGTTGCTGGCCTTCTGGCCGAAAGCAAAACCTCCATGACGTCATCTGGAAGGTCCCAATCCTTGTACCTCAACCTTTCAGATACCAAGCGTGAAGGTTGAGGGTCTTGATGGCTGGATGGAGAACCTGACCTCCCTTCTGCGAGAGAAGATCCTCTCTGTACGGTAGACGAATTGGAGGGTGGATGGACATGTCCAGAAGGTCCGGGTACCACGTTCTCCTGGCCCAATCCGGGGCAATTAGGATCATGGTATTCCGAAACCTTCTCAACCTCCTGATCATTTGAGGAATGACTGGGACCGGAGGAAATGCGTACTACGAACGCGTCTCCTAGAGCTCCTCTCGGGGGAAATTCCCTTGAGCAAAATCTGTCGCACTTCCTGTTGATACTGGTGGCGAACAGATCCACCTGAGGGGTTCCCCAAAGGGCAAAGGTCTCTTGAAGGATTTCCTGAGCTATCTCCCACTCATGGGAGACTGTGTTCTGCCTGCTCAGAGCGTCCGCTGTCAAGTTCTTCTCTCCGGCTAGGTGAATTGCTGATAGAGAGATTCCTTCCTGAATTTCCCAAAACCAGAGCTGCATCGCCTCTCTGCACAGTGGCAGTGACCATACGCCTCCTCTTTTGTTGAGGTAGTGCATGGCCACTGTATTGTCCGTCATTATCAGGATGTTTCTCCCCCGTACAGACGGCAGAAAAGCCTTCAGTGCCAGTCTGATGGCTCTCAGCTCCAACAGGTTGATGTGTAGTCTGGACTCCGATGGAGACCAACGACCGCTGATGGTCAAGTCGTTGGCATGGGCTCCCCACCCCGTGAGTGAGGCGTCTGTGACTACTGTTATCTCCGGCCATGGTTGCCAAAACAGTTCTCCTTTCAAGATGTTCTCTGGATAGGCCCACCATTGAAGGTCGTGGGCTATCTTGTCCGGAATCCGGAGGATATCTGTCATCCTCCCTGAGAATTGTGATCACTGAGTCCTCAGTGCCCACTGAAGGGATCTCATTCTCAGGCGAGCCTCTGGCACAAGGGATATGCAGGATGCCATGAGGCCTAGCAACCTCAAAAAGTCATAGGCTGGGAGACGTTGGGCATTTTGAAACCTGGTGACCATCTGCAGAATATCTTGAGCCCTCACCTCTGGTGGCGAGGCTTTTCCCAGGGACGTGTCCAGGACTGCTCCAATGAATTGGAGTCTCTGTGATGGTATCATCTGTGACTTATTTAAATTGAGGGAGAAGCCCAGCCTGTGAAGGGAGTGGCAGACATAATCTAGTTGGATCCAAGCTTGTTCCGAAGGAACTGCTCTGATCAACCAATCGTCCAGGTAGGGGTAGACGTGAATCCCTTCCCTCCTTAGACTTGCAGCCACAACCGACATTAGCTTGGTGAAGACCCTCGGGGCGGAGGTCAGCCCAAATGGCAGAACTCGAAATTGATAATGAGAGTTGCCAATTGCGAACCTCAGGTACTTCCTGTGCTTGGGATGGATTGGCACATGGAAATAAGCATCCTGAAGGTCCAGAGATACCAACCAGTCCTGAAGCTGGAGGGCCTGAAGGATCTGAGAGAGAGTTACCATCTTGAACTTGTCCTTCCTGCGGAACTTGTTCAATTCTCGTAAGTCCAGGATGGGTCTCGGTCCTCCGTCTTTCTTTGGTATGAGAAAGTAGGGGGAGTACCAGCCCTTGTTCCTGTCCGCTACAGGTACCGGTTCTATGGCACCTTTCTCTAGCAGGTCTACAACTTCCTGCAAGAGGAGCGGATCCGGCACTTTCAGAGAGCTGTTCCCCGGTGGATGGCTCTGAGGGATGCGTAGAAAAGGCAGGCAGTAACCTTGGGCAACTGTCTCCAATGCCCAAGCATCTGACATAATAGCCTGCCATTCCGTCAGATGGTGAGTTAACCTGCCCCCTACAGGTGTCTTGTGATGGGAGACCTCAGAGTGGTTTGGGAGCGGCTGATGCGGTTGCCGAAGGTAAAGCGGCTCCTGCTCCTGCTAATGCGGCTTTCTTTCCTTTACCCCGTCCACCACGGGTAAATTTTCCTTGGCCTCTTTGAGCCGGCCGTCTTCTGCCTCTTCCATATGAGGAATAATAGCGAAAGGACCTTCCTCTCCAAGAGGATCCTGAGGGACGAAAATGAGTTTGTCGGATTGCAGCTCCTAGTGACTTGGCTGCTGCTTTAGATGTTTGTAGTTTTTCCAAACTGTCATCTGCCTTTGTACCAAATAGGGAAGAGCCGTCAAAGGGCATATTTAAAAGTCTGGCCTGTACGTCAGAAGCAAAGCCGGACTTTCTCAACCACGCATGCCTGCGGATTGTGGTACTTGCCGCCATGGCCCTGCTGATACTGTCAGCAGAATCAATGCCAGTTTGAAGGGACTCGCACATTGCATCTTTACCATCTCTAATGATATTTAAAAATGCGTCCCTTTCTTCTCCTTCCTGGAGGCAGTCAGCCGCTGATGAAGCACACTCCCAAAGAGTATGGCTGAACCTAGCGAGCGTACAAGTTGCATTAACAGATTTTAAAGCCATGCTACAGGCCGAGAAGACTTTCTTAGCAATGGCATCATATTTTTTATCATCCCTATCCTGCGGAGCAGTGGGGTATGCAGATGTACTGCCTGATGAAGTTGCAGCCTGGACCACAAGACTCTCTGGAGTAGGGTGCTTAGATAGGTATTCAGGGTCAGAAGCAGATACCCTATATTTCGCTGACAACTTCTTGTTAACCGCAGGGACAACTTGAGGAGTTTCCCAGTTAGTTAAAATCTTTCTTTGTAAAGCAGAATGAAAGGGAACCACAGGATCCTCCTGTGGACCTTTATCCAAAATGTCAGTGAGGTCATCCTGCTGAAAAACAGGTGAGAGAATCATCAGCGACCAGAGAGAGTTTGAGCAAGAACTAGCTAAACTAAGTAAAAGGTTGGAAGACCGTGGATATCCGGAGGAGGATATTAAGATGGCAGCAGAGAAGGTAGCAACCAAAACAAGAGAAGTACCCTGACTCCTAAAGATACCAAATCATCACCACCTTTGGTATACGTGTCCAAATTTTCCAGCCAGAGCATGCAAATCAAAAGGTGTATTAACAAGCATTGGCAAATCCTGACTAAAGATGAAAGAACTAAAGAATTGTTCACCGATCCACCCACATTTGCTTATCAGAGATCCAATAATCTAAGAGACCTACTCGTCAACACACGAGATGATAAACCAAGAAGAAGTCCAACCAAAAGATTAGGCACGTACCCGTGCCTGAATTGCAGTAATTGCAACAATATCATAAAAGGAGCGTTTGTGTTGCATCCATACACACGGGAAAAGATTGCAATAAAATGCCACGCCACATGTAACACGGAGAACTGTATATACTGCATACGTTGTCCCTGTGGACAGTACTATGTAGGCGAAACAGGACGAAAAGTACGCATTCGCCTGAATGAACACAAGTCATGTATTCGTAATAAGAACATCAACTCAGCAGTAGCTAAACACTTCAATGAAAAGAAGCACAATATCTCCCAGATCAGATTTCAGGTATTAGAAGTCATTGTAAATACCGGCACGGACACTAAGAAGAAGAGACAACAAAGAGAATCCTTTTGGATTGATAGACTGGAATCATTGTCACCTCGAGGAATGAACGATGAGTTCGATCTCAACTGTTTTCTATAATTGCATCTGCTTTTACAACACATTGAACTCACCTGTGTTTTAGATATGTCACTCTTGAGAATGTAAACACCTGGGAATACAGTATCCACCTTTGACTATAAACCACACACAAGAACATAATTTGACCCCCAACTACCTCATGTAACGTAACGTACAGCACTATATTTTATTTACTTTATCAATTAGAACAGTATGCATCCCGGTTCTATTTGGATCATTTGTATTATCTAGCGTGTTTATTCAACCGAGTTACCAAACACCAGCAGTTACACTGCTCTTAATTGCCCACTCCAGTATGGCTCCTTTACGCACCCGCCATCCGCCATTTTGTGATTTACATCACCATGACAACACTACACATATACACACAAACGCGAGCAAAGCCTTCTTTCTACCCGCAGTCGGAGGTTACTTCGCTCGAGCGAGCTATACACTCACAAGGTAAGCACTCTGCTTTCACACAGACAGGCACGTACTAGAAGCGACCACGAGCGATCGTAACTAAATGCAGCACACTATTTAATTTTGCAGCGTTCTGAGAAGGAACGTTTGAACGGCACGTACTGAAGCCACCAGTTTCAGGTCAGTGACAACATGAAAATGTCCTACCTTATCCCCCAGAATACTTGACCAGAAGACATTTAGTGAAATAACCATTAGATCTAATGTAAACCTTGACTGAAGCACAATTTGATTGTCGGATTACAATAGTCTTTTAAAGAATGCATTAATGCAATGTGAAGTTTACAAATGACTGACAATGTTCTCTTCTCTCTGTCTACATGTACGTGTTTGTCAATCGTGGGTACCCTGTTCTCCTGAATGCATTTATTTTTGATGTTTTTCAAAATATTCTAACAGAAAGATTTTTTTGTATGCTCGTGTACATTTAACCTGGCTCTGAAGAAGGAATGCTATTATTCCGAAATGCATTAGCCCTAGGTTATTTTTCTTTGCCATTGTATCAGCACAAAACAAATTGGTGAAGTTTAACCATTCGTTAATTAAAAGAAAAATCGAATTGAATTACAATTCGCAGAATAAAGCACTCTGAAGCAACTTTATCAAAGATGGCTTTACTGTCATTAATATTCTAAAACAAATGTTCTAACCCCATTGGGGGAATTTAGGTGTGCAGCCCACACCGAAGGCTAATTAGCCTAGGTCCTTTCTCTTTCAGCACATAACGAGTGTCCCACACGATGACACGGTATAATGGGCTGCACCCTTTGAAGCAAATCTAAAAGCATACTCAACAGATACTATTCTATTCAAAATCAAAAGAAACAAGCTGTGCACCCGCTCCCATTCTTCAAAAGGTGCAGACCAACCCATGAATTCTATGATTCTTGACATTAGGGTTCGATAAGGGGTTTCAGCATGTTCCCCTGGGTCTAATTTGACAAATTCCACTTCAGGGGAAGTGTCTAAACCACTTGCTTCCTTTAATACATCCTGAAGGTCTTTCAACCTTCTTTCCTCAGGGTCAAAAGTCTCTGGTTCAGGTGATGTGGTCCTCTGCAGGTCAAAAGGCCTTTCTTGATCTGAGTCTTCCCTTTCCTCATAAATTGAGGATAAAGGGGGGGGGGGTGTTCTGAGTGAAAAGGGACAAAACTCATTTCTAAAGCAGAAGGAGCCATCATCACTGGCCTTGAAAAGGTCGATGTCGTCGACACCGATGTAAAAATCCTCGAAGGCGCCGTCAAAGGCGTCGAGAAAACTGGAAGAGTCCCCGTAGAACTCGAAAGGATTGGAACCCTGCTCGAGGATGTCGACGACGCTCTCGGCGTCGTGCTGGAGGCTCTTGGCCTAACCGTTGGCTGTGGAGTAGCCATGGTTTTTTCTTTTATCGGCGTCGACGCCGGTGTCGACTCAATCGACGGATGCGTCGAAGAACCCTTCGATAACGGCGTCGATGGTGCCGAACTATGCTTCGAAGGGGCTTTCGACGATGGCGTCGAAGATGCTTTATTTCCCGATGGCTCATGGCGCTTTCGGGTTGACTCTTTCGCTGGGTGCTTCGACTCGCTGCGTTTAGATTTTTTGGGCTTTTCACCCGGGGTATCACCCTCAGCTGACTTCGAGGGGGTCAAGGCCGCTTTCTCGAAGACGCTTAGCATCTTTTTTCTGAATTCCTCCCACTCAGCCTGAGAGCTGTGTTTTGTGGGGCAATGTACTCTTTCAGGGGAACTAGAAAACGGCGACGAAGGAGATCTTCTACGTCTCTTTTTCGAGTGTCTAGACCTCGACGAGTGGTGGGAGCCACTTCGAGACCTAGACCGAGAATGCTTTCGACGGTGAGGAGACGTATTTCTCGACTCTACCGCGGAAACTTTCGAGGAAGTTAAAACTGACGTACCTCTCTTGAGCTTCCCCTTACGCTCCTTCAAGGCTTTCGCCGTCATGGATAGGCATTCCTCACACTCCCAACACTGGTTGTTCGATTCCCAGACACCACAAACAGATCCTGTGAGGATCCGTCAACGACATTTTCTTCCCACAGTCTCGGCATTTTTTGAAACCGGACTGAGGAGTCGTCGGGTCGGCGGAGGAAGCCATCGAGTACAAGTCGGTTTTCTCGAGGAAATATGAATATATTTCGACTGATGAACTGAGCAACGGTATTCCGAGGCACACGAAGCGCGGAAAAACGGAACTGAGCAACGGACGCTGCGCGTGGCCATTTATAGGCATGATGATGTCGGCGTCGATACGGTGGCTGTCGAGGAACACCTACTCGACGGACGTCGACGCACAGCGCCCTCTACTGGGAAAAAAAAATTCCGAGGCCAGCAAGCTGGAGATACAAATATCATAGATAAGGAATACATCGGAGGACACAATCCCTTTGAATGCTGATTCTAAGTTCGAAACTATGACATTTAAACAATTGCAACCTATGTGACACTCACAAGTAGGTCACTCATTTATTCTAAACATTTCGATTTTAGTGGCTTTAAACCCAAATTCACTTAAGCTGCTGACATCCCCAGCTATTTTTTATATATACATTAAATACATTAAATAATTACTTCCTTCAAGTCATTGCAGAATATAGTTTTACATTGTATCCACCTCTTAGCAAGTCTTTCCTTGGCCTGGTTTGGGTTAATTTGTTCAGTTTTACACAAATGTCTGGTGGTTTTAAAACGCCGGCTTTCTGATAGTGGTGAGCACCAGTATTGCATCCATTTTTGACATTAAGAAAATGAAGAATTCCCCACAGTTCTGGGTTGCTTTTGGCAATCAGCAGTGCCATTCCCAATGGTTTCAGGCTACTGTGTGTGTAACCCAATGGTGGTTTTAGGCAGTGCCCTCCTGTGCTCACAACATAGGCAAAAATGGGTGGCAGCCTATTTTTCATGTTTTCCCTGTGCACTCTCTGGGGAGTTCTGGCCACCATGATGTTTTCAATGCCAGTAATGCACAGTTTTATGGTAGGGCTTGGATGCATGGGTAAAAACATCCCACAATATAGGGCCTCATTATGACCCAGGCGCTAATGGGTTAACGGCGCCGTAAAAGGCTGCGGCGCCGTTAACCTATTAGCGCCTAATTACGAGGTCCCTTTGCGGGACCTAACCTTAACGGCTGGTGTAGACCAGCCGTTAAAGTAGGGACCCGCAAAGGGACCTTGGTGCTATTTACAGTGCCGCAAGTTGCGGCACCGTACTTAGCGCCTTCCCCATTCCCATTGAGCCCTATGGGGCAAAAATGGGAATAGGGAAGGGCCATGGAGGAAGGGAGAATTACTGCCTCACCAACCTCGGAATGGGGTGGTAATTCACCATTCCGTGATGGCGGAGTCGGTAACTTACCGGCATGGACCATGGTGCTAATAGCTCCATGGTCTTCCGCCAGAGTCGTAATGAGGCCCATAGATTTAATGTCTTGCCGACCGGAGACATACTGCAAAGAAGAAACATTACGAGTAGTGACATAGGGTGTAGATTGTGTGAACTCCCTGGTGAGATAGAATCTTTAAAAACATCTAGCCCTAACCGGTCGGGGCCTAAGGCAGGAACGTGAGTACTGTCTAGGGGACATTTTTAGAAGCTACCCGACTAGAAGTATGGACGATTGGTGGAGAACATTGATCGAAGGAGGGAAAACCAAAGTCAACATAGCCCTCATAAAGTTTGTAATGACAATGCTCAAGAAACTAGAGGTACCGGATTCCGATGAGCTGAGGAAGAGTTACTAGAACAGGGGATGACCGTTCTCTTAGAAACTGAAATGAGACTCCAACGTGATTTGGATTTGATGAGACTGGTATATCGTGGAAGGGTTAAAGGTTTTCGAATTGTAAACCAAATGACCTATTGAATAAAAAATAAAAATAAAAAAGATTGTCATTTTTGCAGTACAAAATGACTGCGCAGACTTTGCACTGCGAAAGTTCCATAAATCAGGGTTTGTGTCGGCAGTACAAAGTCACTTTTCAGCAGTGCATAGTCACTTTGAACCGTGAAAAAAAATCCCTGAATTGGGCTCTAAATGTATTTATTGCTCTCCTCTATTAATCCCATAAACCCGGCCCTGTTTTGTAGAACTTCTAAAAACTCATACTGTCCATGGCACATTGCATGAGCTTTCAGACAGGTAGCATTAGAAAACGGCGAGAGGATTATGTTAGGACTGTGGCAATGCCATCCCAAAATCCCATCTTGGCCTGGTAGGTGTCTCTACTCACATTCTCTACACACAGGTTCTGGCAATTGAAGCAATTGTGTACACTGGACATTTTTTATTCAACAGTGCACTTACGTTTAAAATGATGTGAGCGCAGGTGGACTAGGCAGGATGCCCACGGAATAAAAAGGTGGCTCGAGAGTGCATTTATTTATTGAACCCCCTAATTAACCCCACCCCTGTTTGACTGGAATGCTATAAGATCACACCGTGTGCTCTGGGTATCCAGTGATTACAACTAATACAAAATAAGGAATGAAATTATAACGAATTCAAAATAACGAAAGAATACTGATTTTAAAGAAAAACATATGTGGGGGTGGGTAAAGGAGTTGAATCTGGTGGGGGGAGGGTATTGGGGCAGTGTTTTAAACATGGGGAAACGGGGGCTTGAGAGGAGAAACCCCCCCCCCCAAAAAAATTGGTTTAGATAAACATTAATTCTCTACGTAATTGATTTGTTAAAATCACATGGATCGTGTGTTCAGAGACAGACAGGTGGCACCGGGAGATCAAGGGCGGATTAAGGGAAGTTCATGAACATGCCATCCAGCCTCCATGCAGTAAGCTGCGGGTGCCGGGGCCACACTTTGTCTCCCCTAGGAGGAGGGGGCTGGGAGTCCCTGTCCGGCCAGCAATGGTTTATTTCTGTGCTGCTGGGAAAGGGCCCTCCGCGTGGGCTTCATTGGGGGCGAGATTACTACTTTTCTGTGTATATGGGTTGAGTGCACGGAAAGAAGCTTCATTTCTTGGTGTGGTGCCTCTGCCCACATGGGGTGATTAAGTGGAATTCTCCTTTCGTGTTTAGGCAGTGTGATGTTATGTTATGTTATTTTCCATGTATATAGCGCCTTATGTACCATTGGTATGGTCTCAATGCGCTGGTAGGTTGAACGCCCTTACACACCTACAGTCAGGTGGACAACTGATGCCCACCCCTAGGGCAAGCAACAGATTGTTCTGCAACACGCGTACAAGGTAATGGGGTGCCATATTATGAAGAACAAGTATTGAGGGGACAGTTGCAGGGACATGGAGCAAGAGTATGCAGAATGGTCCATGCCATTCAGCCTTTGATGGGGGTCAGGCAGGTTTTGACACAATGGATGCTCCTCCTGTGGTGGCCATTTTGCAGTACAGCTGAGTGTCTTTCTCATATTGAGGTCCATCAGTGTATGGTTGTTGTACAGGCCCCCAAGTGGCCCCACCTACAAATGCACGAGGAAGGCATGAAAAAAGTTTTTGGATCAACCCCCTGATCAAACCGGTATACGGTCATCAGAAAAGACAGGAACCGGTACCGTACCGCTGGCACTGGGCCCACGCGTTCGTGGCATGCACAGAGAAGGCACGTAAGGCAAGGACAGGGACATTGATGTCTCCATCTACCTCTAGTCGGCAGCTGGCTGTGAGCACCGTCTGAATTTGTCGTTCTCCAGTAATAACCGAAATTCTCAGAGGAATCCAGGAGCCCTGGGAGTCAACCCAAAACCACACTAGCTATAGAAGAAATACTAATTCCAGCAAGGACCTGCCCTTACAAGAAAAAAAAAAAAATTCTTTCATTTTTAGCACCGGTCAAGGGGGTTTCTTTGGTATTTATTTATTTATTTATTTATTTATTTATTTTGTAGGGGTGCAGAAGGAGGAGACTCGCACACAGGGAGCATGATGATTTCTATAGATTGTTATTAGTCAAGAAAATAAAGAGAAAACCTAACTTTCACGAACTCTACGAGGGGTTTCCCTGCCTCAACTAAAACACAAAGGGTTCTTTCAGAATGTCCGAGTAAATCAATAATACCCGGTCCTGCATCAAAACCCCTGCTTCTGTCTCCTTCACTTTAAACTAGAGATAAAGCAGACCTTCTTGGTCCAGAAGATTCACTTCCTTCTTTTGGACTGGGATAAAAGTTAACTTCCCATTCTTGGGTTCTTCTTAGGGGAATGGCTCCCTTCCCTGGGCCGAGATTGCCTTCCAATAAAACAAAAGGCATTGTTCAAGCACTTTTCCTTGGCAAACACACTGCCTATCATATAATATTTTGCATCTAAGCGGCTTCATAGCTTTAGCTACCAGGAGAATGACTCCTTTCTCCTGGTGTCTTGATTTAAGAGTTCAACACAACGAAAGGGAAGGATACCCTTTCCCTGGTTTCGGTTACCAGAAGAATGACTCCCTTCTGCTCGTATCTTGGCTTCAGTGTTCGATACAACAAGGGGGAATGACTCCCTTCCCCTGGTCTCTTTCTACTTGTGTGCACAGTTTAACACCACCAGGAATATTGACTCCCTTTTCCCTGGTGAGCAAAGATTTTTTTGTCCTTTCAAGTTGGCCAAGAGAAAGCCTCCCTTCTCCTGGTTTGGTATGTCACTTGGCCTGGGGGAATGACTCCCTTCCGAGGCTTCTTTTCTTTGGTTCGACTCACTTGGTAACCCTCTCTACAAAGTACTGCGATGAGGAAGATCGTGTGATACTTTCTGACTTTGGGTCCCAGACCCTGTTTTCTCTTTCTCTTTGGTTTCACCTACTTGGTTCACTGTCCTGCCAAGTATGACCAAGAGGAAAATATCTTGTTTCTTGATTTGGTTCCCAGATCCCTCTTGAATATGCAATGGTTTTCATTAGGCCACTGGGGCGAAGAAGCATTCCTCAGATGCAAGATCCTCTTGCTGCCTGCCTCGCATCCCTATCGGGCCTCCTGGACTTCCCCGTACTTGTCACTGGGATTGTGTAGCACTCCGATTCTTCCTGTGATCGGGCATCTCGTTGGCAGCACCGCATTCCGTCTCCCTCTGTCCGATCAGCTGCTTGGGTCTGCGCTTGGCTTCTAAGCTTTGCGGTCTCAATGCTTTCACAAGACCGTCGCACCACTGCACTGTTTGTAGGGACTGGTGGGGAGCTCTTCATGACTTCCACGGCTGCTCGCCTGTGTCCGCAGCTCTGCCTGGTTCTTCTCTGGACACGTATCGAAACTGCCGGGTTCATTGCGGGCTGAAGACCAGTAGTCCTTCTTCGGTTTCCTTTGTATGGCATAGGCTCCACTCTGGCACAACGCCCACACCTGTAGCTGTCATGACAGTCCTCATTACTCCTACAGGCCACCTCGTCCCAGTACTTCGGTAAGGCAAACCCTCAGGGTTCTCAAAGATCTTCTTCATCCCAGTACATTTGGTTTTGTCAATCTTACGTATGTTCCAGCAGTACATGGGCCTACTCTCAATACAAGAGTTTGTGATGGGCATGGGGCTTAAAGAGTGAAGGTGTGTATATGGCATGGGTGGAGGGTGGGTATACCACATTCTCCCAAGATGGTTTCCCTTTTCCCCAGAGCGAGGCGTCCTCCCATGAGATTCTTCTGCTGAGTATCGCCTCCAGGGAGACTAACAAGAAGCAGTCTCACCACCCTGGCCTCATGGGAAGGGGCTCCCCCTCAGGGAGAAGTGACGGCATCTCAGGATTCGTCACAAGTTATTTATTTATTTATACAGGAGGACCAATGCTATCTTAATCACAAAAGAATGTACAATAGATAAGAAATCAGATTTGACGGGTGGCAGTAAACTTCTTACAATGGGGTAAGTTTGAGGGACATTCTGACCAGGTTCTAGAGGGGAATAAGTGGAACAGTTACTGTGGATAAGTGGACATATATAGATTAAGGACAATTAACATTGGACATTTTTAAATGCAGGTAGGCGGTACGGCCAGCTGTGCTCAGGATGTGACCAAAGTGCTAGAGTGGAGGCAGAGGAAGTGAGGGACAGAGGCAGGTTAGAGGCTTGGGTAAAAAGTTAGCTAGCAGGCAGATGAGAGGTAGGTTAAGAGGGTAACTCAGAGAAGAGGAGGTAGGCTATTTTTTGGTTTTCAACAAATCCAGGTGAACTGTTTCTCGGATGTCCAGGGGGAGAGAATCCCATGCAAGTGGACCAAGAAGAGAGAAAGAGCAGAAGCGAAAGGAAGCACAGGGAGGACGAGGAGCCACATGGGTAGTCAGGGAGGCAGAGCAGAGATTAGGATAAGGCTTGTAGAGTTGGGTAGAGAAGGATAGATACAGTGGTAGCTTACTGTGGATAGATTTGTGAACCAAGAGAAGACATTTTAATCTGGCCGTTTTGCATCATCAGCCATCCAGCCTGGGGACATTACAAGGAAGTAGGTGTCAAGTGATGGAGTTCAAAGAGACACCTGGTAGCGAAGTTAATGATCTTGTTGAGAGGACAGAAATCACAGTTGGAGAAGCCAGGATGCTGGCTCAGTAGTCCAGTTTAGAGAAGGCAAGAGTGGTTAAGAGATGCTTAGAAGTGATGAAAGGAAGGTGTTGCCTGATTTTCCTAATATATAGGAGGTTGAGGCAAGCTGCTGTTCCAGCTGTGGAGATGAAACTAGAGAAGCGGTGAGAAGGATCATGGATGAAACAGAGATTTCTAGCTGAAGAAGAGTAGGGGAGAGTGTTAGGTGGGAACTGGAAAGGCAGAGGAAGAGAAGGGAGAGCGTTTTTGGCAGGGAAGAAGTGCACCTCTGTTTTGGTCGAGGTGAACATCAGAGAGTGCAAAGCCATCCAATATTGAATGGCAGAGAGAATGTTGGAAATATTAATAGAGAGATCAGAGGGGAGTTCAGGAGAAGAAAAGAGTTGAATGTCATCCACAAAGAGTTGATAAGAGAAACCAAAGGAGGAGATTAGTGCCCCAAGAACAGAGGTTTAGAGTGGAAAGAGGAGCAGACCCAAGACAGAGCCTTGTGGAACTCCAACAGTTAGAAGAGTGAGCTGAGAGTTGTGGTTGCTCCAGGAGACAGAGACATGTTGAGGTGTCTGATATGATTCAATCCAGGCAAGGGCTTGAGGAGTGAGTTTAGCCGGCAAGGATTGTTCGAGTGAGAGTCCATTATGGTTAGGTAGAATTCCCTGTTTGCTCTGTCAAGAGAGGACTTGAGAGAGTTCAGCGCAGAGAGGTAGAGTGGCAGGTCCTCATGCGAGTGGGTGCGCCTCCATCTGCACAGCAGCTGATGCATGTCTTTGTGGAGAGAGTGTATGAACGAGGTGACCCATGGCTGAGGATGCTGAGAGTTAGGGGTGACTATAAGCAGTGGGAAGTGACAGGAGAATGAGTTATATAGTAGGGCCTGGAAGCTGGAGAAGGCAGTCTTGGTGGAAGAGGCATCAGGTGTGAAGAAGAAGAGTGAAAACTGTAGGTCACAAAGGAAGGCGGGAATAAAAGAAAGGTTTACATTTCCTGTTAGTAAGAGGTGAAGCAAGCAGTGAGGAAAGGTCAGAGGGTGGAAAGACGATGGCAGTGGAAACAATAGAGTGATCAGCTATAGATGGTGTGACAGTAGTATTAGTGGCTGAGAGAGCGATGGACATGATTAAGAGATCCAAAGAGTTACCCCCTCTGTCGGTAGGTAGGTTATTGACAGAGTGGAGATATGGTCACTAAGAAAAGACTGAAGTTCAGAATTCTGAGAAGGGTGGGAGAGTGAAGGTTAAAGTCACCTAAGAGAATGCGTTGAGGTTTACTGGAAAGAGAGTCAAGGAGTTGCCCAAGATCACAAAAGAATGGTCAAGAGGGACCAGGGGGCGACAGATGGAGATGGTGTGAACCGAGTGAGGCAGAGCAATAGTGGAGATGGTGAATTCAATTCAAAATGGTAGTAGAGGATGTGGCATTGGAGATTTGAGAGGCACTGAAGTGGGAAGAGAGTAGGTGTCTGACGCCTCCACCTCTGCCAGTCAGTCCAGGAGAGTGAATGAAGGATAGTTTGGAGTCGTGGAGGGCTGCTAGAGTGACAGTGTCAGATGGAGAAATCAAGGTTTCAGTGATTGTAAGAAGGTCTAGGGGAGGAGAGCAGGAGTGAAAGTAGTCAGTAATGAAGGACGTTATGTTGAATACAGACTGAACACTTCTTAGTGCAATGTTCAGTTGATGAGGTAAGGAAGAGGAGAGAAGTTGAGTCTCAGAGGAAGAGCTGTGAGGTGGATAGGTGATAGAGGAGGTATGGTTAGCTTGTTGGCTCTTTTAGTTGGAAGGAGGTGGAAGAGAGATGGAGTAGTGGGAATTTTGAGTTGTGGGTTTCATAATAGAGATAGGAAAAGAGAACAATGTAGAGTGATTGGAGAAATCGTAGGGAGAGGTAAATAGGAGGGGCAGATGGAGGAGCCGGAGTGACTGCATTATAGGTGAGTAGCACAGTGTGGAGAGACAGTGTAGTAAGTAGGAAGCTAGGTGTACTCACATGGCAATGTGTGTGTAAATAGTTGTTTTAGTGGAGTGATGGAGTTAGATTAGAATGTTGTTTGTGAGCTATATTGAAGGGTTTTGTGTGGCAACCTGTGGCAAACAGTTACTGCTAACGGGCTAACGGGGGCACAGGATGAAATATAGAAGGATAGAGAAGGGACCTTTAGCTCTGTCCTCCCTTACCAGGGGCTAACAGGGGGTTTAGCTCTGTCTTCCCTTAACAGAGGTTATCATGGAACACAGAATGAAATAGAGAAGGATAGGGCAGCAACCCTTAGCTCTGTCCTCCCTTAACATGGAACAAAGAATGAAATCAGGAAGGATAGGGCAGCAACCCTTAGCTCTGTCCTCCCTTAACATGGAACAAAGAATTAAATCAGGAAGGATAGGGAAGCAACCCTTAGCTCTGTCCTCCCTTAACATGGAACAAAGAATGAAATCAGGAAGGATAGGGCAGCAACCTTTAGCTCTGTGTGCCTGTAACAGAGGCTAACAGGGGGCACAGAATGAAATAGAGCAGGATAGAGCAGCGGCCCTTAGCTCTGTGTTCCCGTAACAAGGAGTAACAGGGGCACAGAATGAAATAGAGAAGGCTAGAGCAGCGACCCTTAGCTCTGTCGTCCCTTAACATGGAACACAGAATGAAATAGAGCAGGATAGAGCAGCGACCCTTAGCTCTGTGTTTCCGTAACAGGGACTAACAGGGGGCACAGAATGAAATAGAGCAGGATAGAGCAGCGACCCTTAGCTCTGTCCTCCCTTAACAGGGGACACAGAATTAACTAGAGTAGGATAGAGCAGCGACCCTTAGCTCTGTCTTCCCTTTGCTCTGGACGCCCGGGTGTACGGACAAAAACTACAGTTTCCATTTCTAATACAGGGTTGGCTTAAAAAAATGTGCTCCTGGTGGCGAGTTAGGCCCATGCGGGACAGTTGGGTGTGGTTTGGTGCTCTTGGTGGGGAGAGGGGGTTCAGCCCTCTATACACAGTCAGATCACAATACAAGTTAATGAAGCCAGCAAACCCCAGGCTGAGTCAAGGTGTGTAAGGATGAGGTTGTGAAGTGTGCTTGGCCCTCTAGTCGAAGTGGGGGTTCGGGCGGGTCCATAATTGCACAGTTAGGCTGGAGGGTCAGAACGTGGCAGGTGTTTCTTGGGGAGCAGCACTTGTGCTAGGGAGCGATGTCCTTACCTCTTATGCTATGTGATGCTGTACACTTTGTTATGTTATGTTACCATTAAAGGTAGGCTGCATACTATTCAGCAGGGCCTGAGGTATGCGGCTGGTGCCACTTGTACTCACTGCTCCCCGCCCTCCATATTTCTCCCCAAAATATTCCATGACTCAGGTGTTTGTTGTGAGTCACGGTAGTTCTTGTTCCCGGCCTTCGGGGGGCCGGGGTGGGGGGGGGGGCTCCTAAACTCACTCCTCGCTGGTCGCTGTCGCTTCCTTGCCCCCCCTTAGGATCTCCCGAAAGCGGCCTGCCCGCTGGCTCTCCACCCCCAGTTTCCTGCTTCTCCGCCCCTAGCTTCCTGCGGCTCGGCTTTCTTTTCTGGCCTCCCTCTGATAACCCCGTCCAGTGCTGGTGGCAACTTTACCCGATCTCGCTTCCTTCTTCTGGCCGCCTCAGTCCCTGCGCACTCTCGGGCACAGTCCCTGCGCACTCTCGGACTCAGTGCCTGCGCACTCTGGGACACAGTCCCTGCGCACTCGCAGGAGAGGTCCTGCGTCTCTCGAGAAACCGTCCTTGCATAGGTAGACCTCGTATGTTATGTGGCGCTGTTCTAAGTGCTGTTGAACCAAAAAATACCGAAAGAAACGAAGGTGGGCTGAGCTGCCCAGGATCACTCAATGTGGCTAAACTGTGCACGCCAGCATTAGAAAGGTACCGTGGGCTACAACCTGGCTGTAGACCCTCCCGAGTGGGAACCTTGGCATTAAAGCAGGTTCCCTGGCCGTGTTCGTTCTCGGTACAGAGGCTCCAGACCGTCCTGTATAACATCATTGCAACGCAGGTGTCTTGATTCCACGGGCACGCACATCCCCACCACACCACACCTGCTTGCTCACTCCAGGGAAGTCCCTGCGTTCTCCGGAGGTGTTCCTGCCTGCTCCGAAAACAGAGTCCCGCTCTCTCCCGCGGCGTGCCTGTTCCCGAGCGCTCCGGGAGAGTCCCGGCGCCAGCCCATGCTCTGCTGACAAGCCGTGTGAGCTGCTGCACACAGGTGAGCACACCGTGCCCTGAGCGGCCCGACACGGCATTTTTAGTCACATTGTTGGCTTCTTTTTAAACAAAAAAAAAATGATCAAACGTGTCGTGCGTTTGTTTAGTTTAGATAAGTGCCGTTTTGTGTTGTGATGGGATCTGTTGTGTCTTGTTGTGTTGTGTATAGTATAAAGTGTGTGGGGATTTGCTGCGGGATGCTATTATTGTATGTTGTCTTGTGCTGTTTTGTTATGGTATAGTATGGCATGGTATGGTATGTTGTGCAGTGTTAAGCGTTGCTGCGGCTGCGCACTTATAATTCCCAAAACCCGCGCGTGCCTGTGTTTGGGGGCAGAGCAAGGAGGAGGTTTTGGGTCCAGCGGGGAGATTTGAAAATGTAAACTCAGCAGCTGTTTGACAAAATATAGTTCTACAGTAACTGCGACGCCCGCTGGCCGGGTTGGCTTCAAGCATCCTTCATGAAAGACACAGGGGTGTCGAGTGGCACGGGTAGTTTATACAAAATAAAAAACACCCCCACACGTGTTACGGTGGCCAATGGGGCACTAATATTTAGCTGCTCAGACTGATGGCTAAGTTAATGCACCTGCTGCGCAAATCTACTCGCTTCTTGCCCGGTGTGACTGACTCAGAGTTGTCTTCATCTCACGCCGATAAAATGAGCGGCTAATAATAGCCTGTATTACATAGCTCCAGGCTGGGGTCCACCGCCTCTGCCCTCGCCTCTGCAGGCGAGTGTGCACGTGTGGCGGCAGCCTGCTCCAGTGGCCGCTCGTGTCATGCAATGCGGTGGTGTGCTGTGTGGCATTGCACTACATGTGGTGTTATTCCGTGTGTCTTAGTGTGCTCTGCTATGCTAAGTACTGGCGCTAACGTTGCCGGGTTGTGCTAACCACTGGGCTATGTTCTGTTATGTCGCCATGTGATGATGTGTTGTGATGTTCAGGTGCTCCCAGTTTTGCAGACAGGGGACTCAAGAGATTGCTTTAGCCTCAGACAAACATGGACCACAACCCCTCCCCCCTAAAGGACTGCCCCCCCATATTTAATAATATTCCACCTGTCGCATCCCTCACTACTTTAGGTGAATTAGCCGATCAGGCAGGCAGAGAGATTTATCAAAGAGGGGCGGGGGGGGGGGACATTTCCTCCATGATGCCCATCCCACCCGCAGGGTGCAGCAACCGCACACGTGCGCCCACCTGGGTTGGCTGTCACTTTCTCACCCGTTTCCAATCACTGCTTGGAAGCGGTTACACTGCCCACCCATCAGCTGGAGTTTTGCTGTCGCCCCCTCGCCAGGTTCGCCCATAGGACTAGAAACCGCCTCAACACGACACTTTTTCGGGAGAAGACCAATTCATAACCTTCTAAATTCCCGAATGCACCAGGAAGCGGATCATGGTGGAAACCATGGACGCAGCTTTTCGGGGAGGCGGGGGCCTGGGGGTGTACAGGCCGGTACCGCCTCTACCTCTCCCACCTTTCTGTTACCCGCCCATACGGAGTAAGGGGGTGCCGCAGCAGGCTCTATCCCCGCCGGGATCAGAGCACCGACATACACCGTGTGGTGCATTCCGTGGCTGCCGGTCGCTTGCCCCTCCCCCCCCAGCCGTGAGGTGCGAGTCGGTAAACAGCTGTCCTAGCCACCCGCCGTGAGTAAAATGAGTCATTTTATAAGAATGCAGTTCACTTTCACATGTCCGCACACACAGAGCTGCTCTGCAGCACGTGCATGATCGACTGAGCTGCGGATGATCACGCACTGCTAGAGAAATGCCCGCCGCAACCACAGGTGGGCCCCCGGGACAGGGTTACTTTATGTTTGTAATTGTCACTTTTTTCAAATACATTAATCTGCACTGTAACCTTTCAAGATTGGTAACATTGTTGCCAGTATTGTGTTGGCCACTTTAAGAGAACGGGGGTGGGGTGGGGGTTTCACTTTGTGGTACCAGTGTTCAGTGCAATCAAATAGAATTTGAAGAACATCGTGAAGCAAAAGTTAGATGTTTATAAATCTGAGTTTCGTGTTTTCATAAAAAAGAGAGGCAGAGAGACAGACTGGTACAATTCCAGCTTCTGCCCTTTTTACAGTTGTGTTTGTAAAGGGCCGGCGCGTGCGCGGATGTTAGAAGGCGCTATACTTTCCGGTGAATGGGTGAATGCGTGGGGTAGCGCACAGTAACGTGGAGTCAGTAGCCCAAGGTGGGGAAGAAAGGGAAGTAAGCAGGGCCCTGGGGGAGGGTAAGGAAAGCATAGCTTTACTTTAGTGGCAGTCTTCACTGGCAAACACAGATTAGGTTGGGCAGTTGCTCCCAAGGCGGACAGACAGTTCTCAGAGATGTTTAACAATCACAGACAGGTTTCCCACAGAATATGGGTTGTTACGACTCGGCCCCTATAATAATACAACAACCGGACACACTCTGGGCCGGATTCAGGGAATTTTGTGTGCAGTAAATGGGGACTTTGCAGCCAAACTACGCGCAAAGCCCCTTCTGTCAATTCATGGAATCGACTGTTTGGGGCTTTTTCGTACTTTGTAGGGACTTCACGCAGGCTCGGCATGTCTCTGTGAGTGGCCGAGTACGTCGCGCGAGACACCACGTAGAGCACGAGCGTGGCCTGCGCAGAGGCAGAGTAGGGGACGGAACACGCAAAATGAGGAAAAACAAGGGAAAATGTGGGCGCTAAGAGAGGCGTCCCACAGGCAGCGCATCACACGCCCACAAATGCGCACAACTAAGCGTATTCATGGATAAAACCGCGCAACCTCTCATCAGGGAAATGTCCACGCAAAGCTCTCGATCTATTCACGACCCAAAGGCTGGCGTGCAGACACCTAAGCATAGGAATCACTGTACAGAGGTTGGATCGCATGTTGGATTTATTGGATTTAGGGGTACGCGCATGCAGATGCAGTTCCGATGTAACTTACGAATGCACGTATGCAGTGTAGCGGGGTGCAAGAACGGTTTACGGGGTTTGCACGCAGATTGACTGTGAAATTACTTGAGTTATGGAATATGGTACGCATGTTGTTGGGGTGCTGTGGACAGATACAGGGACCCTACACAATGTCAGGGGGGTGTTGGCTTGGTTGTGGGAGAACCTACGCAAAAGTACCGGGGTGCATGAGTTTGTGCCCGAGCAGCACGCATAGGTTAGGGTGACCAGATTTCCAAAACAAAAAACCGGGACGGCTAACAACATAAAAGAGGGACTAACCGACCGCAGCCCACCAATTACCGCCCCTCTCCCAACACGACCCCACAACCACCATCCAATCATATTTCCAGCACTTCTCCTTTCTATAAACTGTATATGATCACATTTGTGCATTTTTCTCTGTGAATCTTGGCATGTTAATTTCAAACAGGCGTTTGCTCTGATTGATATAACATCGCTTGCTGTACACTGATTTCAAAGCCAGTCTCTGTGGCACAGTCAGTAAGTGTTGTGACTTGTACCTGAAAGGTTGGTGGTTCGAGCCAATCCTCCAACTTCAAAATTCTGGAAGTGTTGTAGAAAAAAAAAGTACAATTTTAATTACTAGCCACCCAACCATGCAAATCCCAGATGGGGATTCTAAAATAAACTCCTGGGACCCAGGGACGGAAGGTGATTTCCCTGGACTGTCCTGGGAAAACAGGGATGTCTGGAAACCCTAGCATAGTTAAGGATTATTGGCTAGGATAGCTTGTTGGTAAGCAAGACAACACAGCACAACACAGGTTCGAATCCCGATCTCAAGCTTAGAAACCACTCCTTGGTATTAAGCATGTTATAAACAAACAATTATAATTATAACTACATTTGCTTTGCAGGAGGACGTGTCGGGGGCATTCCGGCCGCAACTTGCACATAGGGTTACTGTGCGGGAAAGATTCCATGAATACGCACACCATGCACAGGTGCCTCGTGCACGATGCGGCACACAAATTCCTTTATACCGGCACTATTAGCGCCGGATCACGGGTTGGGTGGTAACAGTAAATCCCCATTCCCCATTGGGTCCAATCACGTATTTGGTTTATTTCAGGGCTAATCTCACTGCAGCCTGTTCTGTAGGTAGAGGGCCTGTTGCTCGCACAGCAACTGGTCGAATGCTATTTCCTGACTTAACCGACAGGCTATTATGCAAGTCTATGCAAAGAGGACGGGCATACTTGTCCTTGGCAATTAAATTAAATGTTTCTCCCAAAACATCGATTGTGAATGGCAATATTGGTGGGGTTGGGCGATAGGGAGGTGCAGTGGAGGAGTGTGGAGGGTCTCTACCCGCATTCTGCGTTAAAACCTGTGATTACAAAAATGGTGCAAAAAAAATTCAAAACAAGGGGGGGTCTGGGAATCTCTCTACCAGCACAAACACAGCCCAATGACCTGTTCTTGGGTGAGTAACCCCTGGGAGAGACTCTACCAAGTTTTTAGCTCACTGTCCCTTTCACAGAGAAGAAATGTCCCCACATATCAGTCTTTGTCCTGCCCAGGGGCAGTCAAGCACCAAAATACAACGCAATTCTCCTCTGAACAAGAGTACCAACAGCAACCTCATACACGTGTTTCAGCCTAGTTGGGCATCATCAGTGAGGTGAAGCTGCACCAATCTAAGAACAGTGAGCAAGGGGCCCACGTCTGGATTGCCCTTTTAACTTAGGGTGAGACCCAAAGTTAATTTATGCAAAACAAGGGGGGTCTGGGAATCTCTACCAGCACGAAATTCAAGCATTTTCCGATCTACAGACATACACCCAGTTCCCGTTTCCTGGAAATAGTAAAATTGGCAAACTTTAATGGTTTTTCTCGATTACTTACCTGCAGATTTGTAGAAACCTTAACCCTTGATGAATCCTTATCGATTCACGTTATACACGAACCTAAAGGACAGGATTAAAACATTGAATATTTATTATATTTAAAATAAATGACATCGCTGTGAAGTTCTGTAGCTCAGGTGGGTTGTGCTGCTACAGCAGCCGAGCCATCGCTAAGCTCGAGATGAAGCTGGCATGCAAATAAATAAACCAGGAAACAGGCCTTCTCTGGCTATGCCCCTGCCTACTGGAACTGCATCCCGGTGGCAATCTGGACAGCGAGAACGCTCGTACCATTTCAGAAGAAACCCAAGACATTACACTTCAGTCAGTATCCAGGTGCCAGGTGAGCTCCGTGCATTCCCGAATCACACCACATTCGCATGGGCGGAAAAATAAGCCACCGTTCCTTACCTCATATGCTACCCTCAGTGCCAGGGACAGTGCTCAGGTAGCTTCCTAGCTAGGGTTGTGCCAGATATCGGGGCGGGAGGATAGCTCAAGCGCAATTTGTTTGTCTTGGAAGCAAGATGGCGCAAAGTATCACAGGTTTGAAACCTGGTCCTGCGCTTAGAGGGCTCCACGTAATAATGTCCCCGCAAAAATGTCTCCTGACAAAAAAGTCGCAATTTCTTTCAGAGAGATTATTACATTGAACGTCCGGGGGACAACCCCGCGATCCCTGATTATTTAAAGCATTTTTTTTACAAGGGGAGCAGGGGACATCTCCGCAACCCGTCCCATACATAATCTCAGCATATATGATGTCGCCAGTGGATTTCCCAGCGCAATTATGTAAGGGGACATCATTACCTGATACCGCTTAGAAGCTGTTCTCCACTATGAAGCGTGCTGTAAAAACACAAAAAGTTTATGATGCGTTTTTTTCATATTAAAATCTTTGTTGCTATAATTCCCCCAGTGAGCCTGGAAGACCTTCGAGGGGTGGTGGGAGACGACTATCTGTGAATGAATGCGCTACCTCACTGCGCCTTCGGCACATCATGGCACTCTGGCACTTGTTAATATTCGATATTGAACTTCTGCACAGGGCTTTAAGTGGGATAGAAATCAAGGAGGGTCTCTAACATGTCATGAAACTATATTTGGGGGGTGGGTCCTAGAAAGGGTCTCACACAGCTTTGCTTCCCAAGTAGATAATAAACCTTTAGAAGTGGCAGGGACTTTGTAACTTAAGGAGGGACCCAACAGAGACAATCACATTTTCATATGTGCAATGAAAAGGAATACATGTTACTTCAAAAGATGCATTGCAATGTAATGAATGTGTGTAAAAATGTTGGCCAAAATAAATATACTCAAATAGAACTTCAACTCAAAAAAGGTCAACGGACCATGCAGGCCCACAGTTCTTTTGAAAGAAATCCATGATTTTTACAAATAAAAATAATTCTACTGACAATTCTTTAATGCGTGCTGTAAAAAGCAAACAGCACCTTCTGGTAGAATTTCCATTCAGTGTTTCAAAACAAGCACTGTGTTTTAACTCATGTTGTGGGGTCTAAGCGTGGCTAAAAGTGGCATCTACTGTTGAAGAGAAGTATTGACACTCATTTTCATTTGCATTACTGCAGGGAATAAATCTGGATGAGGATGTCAGCCTGGGGAGACCTGGCACAACCCTGGCAGAGCCCTGGTTCAATGTCTCATTATTTGGAGACTGCCAGGGCGGAGTCTTGGCTAGCCCTGGCTCACTTAAAGCCATGCCTGTGCATGAAAAAATGTGGTTTGCCAAGACAGGCATGTTTTTTATGGCCACACTGTCTCTGTGCAGATGTGATATCAACATGTTCCATTCCTTTTGTTGGTCTGGAAATTCATCTGGGAGGATTTCAGATCTTTCAACTAATAGAGTGGCACCCGTCCTGGAAAAGAGTACAGGAAGGGCTGCCTTTATCCTCTAGACTAGTGCTGCCACTGGATGCAACATGGACGCTGATCTCAGCCAAAAATGAGGGTCAACACTGCAGAAAATAAGGTTCCCCATTGGAGTGTTAAATCCAACATGGCAGCAGAAGGAACTAGTCCATTTACATTGCCACGGTTCCATGCCACTACACCCGCTGCATCCCCGGACACACAGCAGACAGGAACCAGTAGCTACATTATTTTACTCTCTGGGAAAGAAAGTCAAAGCAGAGATGTCTTCCACTTTATGAGGTGTCTGGAATGACCCCTGGATCTGTCCAGAGCCACAGAAGAAAATGCACAAAGGCAGTGGAGACACAAAGGACCAGATCCATGGACTGTTGTGCACGGTTCAAAGTGACTTTGCACTGCTGAAAAGTGACTTTGCAGTGCCGAAACAAACCCTGATTCATGGAATTGTGCAAAGTGTATGTTTGCAGTGCAAAGTCAGCGCAAAGTCATTTATGCTATAAAAATTACGTTGTATACTGACTTTGCAAAAAAAAAACTTTGCTCAGTCACTTTTCAGCAGTGCAAAGCGAGTTTGAACCTGTGAATCGGTGAGTGCACCAGCCTAACTGGTGGGGTGAAAAGATGCGCACAGATGGCCGTCACACATGTCACAGGTCAGTCTCAGGAGGATAGCTCAGCGGCAACGTGCTCGCCATGGAAGCAAGACGACATGGAGCAACATAGGTTTGATCCCCGGGTCCACGCTTAGAAACCTCGGGTATTAAGCGCATTATAAATAACCTATCATATCATAACACGTATTCATATCTTTTCCTGATCAATACATTGTGCAATGCCTCAATCTGTCCAATGTGATTATTCGTCTTTAATTGATCGAATGATACATTTGACCGAATTTGGCCAGTACCATTCGATTGAGTAAAAACAAACAATTAGGCTAAAACATACCGAACATGTGGAGCGGGAGTTGCGGGAGTGTCCCCTGCTCCCTATGATCGGTATGTATTAGCCTTGGAGAGTTGCAGGGGTGTCCCTGCTTCCTCAATATTGGAGGCGGGGGACCGGAAAAAAAAATGTCAAAGAAGAAAAAGGGACCCTGTAGCGTCGGATCCGACCCACGTTAGAGGGACGAATCTGACGCTGCTGGGCTGAAGTGGACCATGCGGCGAACTAACAGGTAAGTAGGGGCGGGGGATGGGGTTTGAGGGTTGTGGGTTGGTGTGAGTGCGGTTGATCCTCTGATAATTGATCACATGCGGGCAGTTTGTGTTCGGACAGTTTGCCGCGATCATTTATCAGACAATCAAACATCACCAAACCGATTATGCATGATGTAAATTGACACATCAAGGTTCAATAGCAGATAACTTGTTTAGGCACGTATAACGCTTTCCCAGTGTACACCCTGTTCCTCCTCTTGATTGTCCTACAAGATAACCATTGGCGTAATTTTAGGGGGGGACAAAGGTGTTTGTCCATTGCCCAAACCTTTGTCGCATGCCATTTTGTCCCCCTCATTTGGCAGGGGCCCCTTTCATTTAGATGTTACGTCCCACCCTATATTTTCAGCAAAGTTACTCCACTGATGATGACCCGACTCCTCTGTTTGTCGCAGTTTGAGACATGAACGATAACGCACACCTTTGAAAAATTCACCGGAATTCACAGCTGGGATATTGTTGTATCCTTTGGCAAAATTCGTGGACATTTGCAGAAACACTTATGTAATGGTATTTGCCAATGCCATGTAAAGGCCCACACCCATTTGCGGTTTATGAGCCCCTTGTCACTCCTTCTGCCGTATTCCCCCCACAGACCATGTTTCCTAGCTCCTCAACAAAAGTCTTAAAATAGAACAGATGTTTCGCATTGGAAAAGCCACAGAGATGATATTGAGTACTGGAAGTTTGTTTCATGGCTAGGATGGTTGTGTAGAGTTTTGACAGCAAGAGTCTTTCAGCGATGTACATAAGAGAGACCACCATAGCCCAACTTAATGTGTTCTTTCATGTTCTTCTTGGGATTGGGGTTTGTTCACTAACTCTTCTGTTCTTCTGGGTTGCAGGTAGCACAGATCTAAGAGGATGGGTGACTGGGGCTTCCTGGAGAAGCTCTTGGACCAAGTGCAGGAACACTCCACCGCGGTGGGCAAGATATGGCTCATGGTCCTCTTCATCTTCCGCCTCTTGATCCTTGGCCTGGCGGCGGAGTCCGTCTGGGGGGACGAGCAGTCTGACTTCAATTGCAACACGGAGCAGCCAGGTTGTGAGAACGTCTGCTACGATAAGGCCTTCCCCATCTCCCACATCCGCTACTGGGTGCTGCAGTTCCTTATTGTCAGTACGCCCACCCTGGTCTACTTGGGCCACGTCATCTACCTGTCCAACCGGGAGGAGAAGCTCAAGCAGAAAGAAGGCGAGCTGCGTGCTCTGCAGACCAAGGATGGCCAGCTGGACCTGTCCATAGCAGCGATCGAGAAGAAGCGGGCCAAGATCTCGGTGGACAAGGATGGCAGGGTGAAGATCCGAGGAGCCTTGATGTTCACCTACGCCATCAGTGTGGTTTTCAAGAGCTTCTTCGAGGCAGGCTTCCTACTGGGCCAGTGGTACTTGTACGGCTTCGTCATGCACCCAGTGTACGTCTGCAAACGCCCCCCATGTCCCCACCAAGTGGACTGCTTCGTCTCCCGGCCAACAGAGAAAACCATCTTCATCATCTTCATGATGGTGGTGTCGCTGGTCTCGCTGTTCCTCAATGTCTTGGAGCTGCTGCATGTGCTGTGCCGCGGCGTATCCCATAGAGCGAAGAAGGTTCCATCCCATCCGCTGGCACCCAACGATTCGCAGAAGCAAACCGACGACGCCACGTCACCCTTCACGGACAGGTCATTCTTCTATCACCTGCCTATGGATGAGGGCTACCCGCCATATCCTGGTTACAATAAGTTGTCCACCGAGGAGAACCGGGCTAACTTCCACACAGAGAAGCACCTGGCACTAAGCCAGGGGGACCAGGCCTCACTAGACCCTTCACCACAGAGTGCCTTCTCCCGTCCCACAGCGACCAGCGGCAAACCTTCCAGCAGAGCAAGCAGCTCAGCTTCTAAGCAGCAGTACGTTTAGCTCTGAGCGATTTGACTTGAGAAACGCACACCACAAACTAAGTCCCCCTTGGACAGATCGGAGCATGGAGGGCACAGGTGTGGCACTCATGAGCTCTGCTGGATGGACAATTTTGGGGCAAGAACGTCTCCACCGCGAAATTTAGGGGCATTTAGGAAATTTGAGAAGCCATTTCATGTCTGTTGTTTATTTTGTATGGACTGGCAGACGCCAGAGGGCAAAGGTCACCACTTTGTGATGGACTCAACGCAAATAAATGGTCGTGGGAAGAAAGGACCATTCTCAAAATAAACTTAATTTATGCTTTCTCTCATGTGGTCAGAGGAAGGCAGTACTAACAGTGAGATTGGCAAGTTTTCAGCATCGGTCAAAGGCCGGTCAAGCAAACCATGGCATATGGCCTTGTACAGGCATCAGACTGCATGGAGACCCCTATAGGTTCCCCACAGCCCAGACTGCCTCTATCTGGGCCCTTACTGTAGGTTATCCTGAGCACTTTGGGGTATGTGTGCACTGTTCACTTTGAAAGCCAGCGCTCCCTTTATATTTCGGGCAGGCGGGTCGGACGCCATTTTGTAATGTGTAACTCGTGGCGACATCACCAGGAGCACCGACCGACTCAACCATCTTCTCGAAGCCAATGTTTGGACTGCACTGCATCTGAGGTTTAGTTCCCACCTTCGTGTCTTTCATTGCTACTGACCTCCCTGATCATTCATGACCACTTTTCCACCAGCAACCTGCCAATGACAGCACTTTGGTGGCAAGAGGAGTAACAGGAGTACCACTGGCGCCTCACAGCGGCGCTGGCATGTGAAGGGTTGGAGTTCAAATGCTGGGGTTCGTGGTCCTGAACAAAAAATGGCAGAGCTGTTAGGTCAAGTCCCAGGAGGCCCTCCAGACAGAGCGTGTGCTCATTTGAGGTCATATGGAATGTTCCTGTGATGTCAGGGATGAGGTCAGATGGGCGTCCCGCTGGATCCTGGGTGAGGTTTGCTGATATCAGGGGTGAGGCTGTGGGACGTTTGGGAGAGTAATCTAGTGTGGTTAAGGGGTGAGGCCCCTAAAGTAAGGGGCTTGTTTCACTGAGTGACCGGGGAATTGTGCCAACGAGTAAGGGGTGGGGTCTAGTGAGTTCAGTGGCCAGGTCTATTTACTATTCAGGGGGTTTAGCCTCGTGTGAAGGCTACAGGGAGATCTACTGAGATGGAGGGTCTGTGGTCTAGGGAGACATCAGGTTTTATAGCTCATGGGTATAGCTCTGGAGAGTTAGGGGCCTGGGCGTCAGAGGAAGGGCTGGTTGTGTGGCCTAATAGGATGATGGTCTGGGCCCTGGGGTCTAGGGAGAGGTCAGGGGTGCATAGCTTATGAGTCATGCTCTAGAGAGATAAGGGCCTGGATTTCAAGTTGGGCTAGCTGTGCGGTCTAGAGAGGGGTCAGAGTGTTTTAGGTAATGGGTCATGCTCCAGAAAGCTTAGGACCTGGTCTTCAGAGGAAGGGCTGGGTGTGTTGCATACTGAGATGGGTGTCTGGGTCTATGGAGTGGTCAGGGTGTACAGGCTATGGATTATGCTCTAGAGAGCAAAGAGCCTGGGCTTTAGGGACAGCACTTGTGCTTGATGTGTGGCCTAATGAGATGATTGTCTGGGCCCTGGGGTCTAGGGAGAGGCCGGTTGTTTAATTTATGAGTTATGCTCTAGAGAGCTACAGCCTGGATTTCAAGTTGAGGGCTGGCTGTGTGGTCTATAGAGTGGTCAGGGTGGATAGGTAATGGGTCATGCTCCAGGGGCCAGGGTTAGAAAGCCAAGGGCCTGGGCTTTGGGGGGAGTGCTGGGTGTGTACCATACAGGGATGGGTGTCTGTGGTCCAAGGAGAAGCCAGGGTGGTTAGACCATGGCCTGTGCTCCAGGGACCTATCGACTTGGTTTCAGGGAGCATGCTGGCTGTGTGGGCTATGAGGAGTCAGGTTGCATAGGCTATGGGTCAAGCTCTACAGAGCTAAAGGTCTAGGTTTTAAGTTGAGGGTTGGGAAGTGCTGGAAGTGGAAATGATTAACTGTGGGATCCCACCAGCGATGCAGGCCTGGGGGGAAAGGGTGTATCGGGTGTTGGCAAACACGGGAGAATTTTTAACCACTTTCCCAGAATAAACCCTTCAATTTCCAAGACCCTACCAAATCATCACACATGGTTTTCCCCTTCTCTGGTAGATCTTAGAGATAGTAAAAGACAGGCCGAACACATCTGGCACAAAGATAGCTCTATGACCAATTTATTGGACTGGAAGCATAAACATAAGCAGTACAAATTAGTAATCCTTGAGGCTAAGAAAACCCACTACAATAATCAAATCAGTTCTGCAGGAGATCAGACTAAGGAACTCTTCCGCATTTTTAGATCCTGGGAAAAACCCACCGCCTGTGGTTCTTCTATTAAACCCACTGTTGAAGATTGCGACCGAGTACAAAAAGCATTTGCGGACAAATTACGCAAAGCCCAAGATAAAATTAAGCAGGATATTTTGACTTCCCCATCGACTACAGTCAAGTCAACATCGCTGCCCAATAAAATACCACCATTCGATACTAAGCTGACTGACACCAAACCAGATTTAATGTTCAACATCATCATTAAAACTGAACCCGCCACTGGTTTTACCTTTAAGGAAGCCACCGTAGTGGAAATGATAAATATCCTGAAATCTATGCATCCCACAAAATGTCCTGGCGAACTTCTTCCATCGAAAATTATTTTGGAGCACAAAGAGTAGTTCACGCCTTTCCTATGTAGATTCGCCAATGCCTCTTTTCGGTCAGGCAAAATTCCCCAACCATTAAAAAATGTGGCAGTTTCACCATTATTGAAAAAAGTTGGATTGGATCGTTCAGACGCGGCTAACTTAAGGCCAATTACAAATACCCTGTTTCTACTCAAACTTGTAGACAAGGTAGCAACCATTCAACTGCAGGACCATGTACAGGCAGCTGATATACTTCACACTAAACAGTCAGGTTTCAGAAGTTATCATGGCACTGAAAGTGCCCTTCTAGACCTGCAGACATTTATGCTTTCTAAACTAGAAGAAAGTAGGTCAGGGCTGCTGATGTTGTTGAACTTATCGGCAGCCTTCGACCTGCTTGATCACGACATCCTTCTTGAGAGAATGAAATCGTTCGGGGGCCTCTCTGCAAATGCCATAGATTGGTTGAGGTCGTTTTTAGAGGGTCAACAATCCCAAGTATACTTGGGGGACTGTGCCTCTGAACCACAACTACTGACATGTGGTGTCCCACAGGGGGCATGCCTTTCTCCGTAATTGTTTAATATCTATATCCTACCCCTCTGTAACGAATTGGAATTCTTCCAGATTTTCTTTTGCAATTATGCGGATGATTTCCAATTGGTCGTTGACATCACAGGTAATCATGATACTGACCAAAACTTGGTAGACATGGTGTATCAATTGATAAAAAAGTGGATGTCTACTAATTGGCTCTGCCTAAATGCCTCAAAAACTGAGTTTATGCTTTTTGGACCCTGCCAGGCATTAACTAATCTGGACAAGGCGTACTCAGGCTTTAGGATTGATGGCAGTGACATAAAAGTCGTGCAAAAAGTCAAGACGTTAGGCACGTACATGGAGAGTAGTCTAGACTGTGATGCCCACATAACAGTTATTTCAAAGAGCACCAATTACCATCTTAAAGTGCTCAGACAGGTTGCCCCACTTGTTTCCATCGAAAACCGCACTAAACTGGGGAGAGCTGTTATTCTACCATGTGTGGATTATTGTAATTCACTCCTGTGTGGGGCAAGTAAAGCCGATATCGATGAACTCCAAAAAGTACAAAATAAAGCAATGCGCATAATTTTTCAGATGAAATGTTCTGAACCGATTACCGCTGCTCGACATAAATTACACTGGCTCCCTGTTGAGGCCCGTATTCGGTTCAAGTACTTACCATCTGTCATAAATGCGTCTTTGGGACTGCACCAATTTATCTGAAAGATATTATAAGTGTTTATCAGCCCACAAGAAGACTCAGATCAGCGGAAGATATTTTATTAGTTCAGTACCGTGTGAAACGATCCCGCGGGCTTGGCAGAGCATTTCATATCCTAGGCGCTATGGCCTGGAATACGTTGCCAGCTGCACTGTGTAAGACCGGGGACCTATTCACGTTTCGGAAACAGTTGAAGACCCATCTCTTCTCTTAGCACTCTCTCCCCTCACTGGTAGCCTGCTGTCTTTTTGTCTCTCGGCGCCCGGATGTCCACAGGCTTTGGCGCGATAGAAGAAAAATAACATAACATAAAATAGCATTTCAGGAGCTCAATGAGTTATTAATACCTGTAAAATAACTCAAGTAAGGGGTGTTTCCCATGATGCTGCAAGCAAAGTAAGAAAGGTTCCCACCTTTTAAATGCACAAAGATTGCTTAAATATTGCACTCATAACAGAGATAGTCACATGCATCTGGACAAGACACTCATGTGGAGTGGGGAAGTGTCTCAACCTTTATCCCAAGGACCTGTGTTGGAATCTCACCTTGGTTTTCCAACATCTGGGGAGATATTTTTTGGGGATTTTGGATCCGGGAAAATCCATCCCAATGGCCAGCATGGATGTGCGATCTAGGGATAGTTCAGAGCATATAAATTATGGATCACGCTCTAGAAAGCTACGGTCTGGGCTTTCAGTAGACAGTTGGGTGTGTGGTCTAGGGATAGTCCAGGGCGTATAGGTTATGGATCACGCTCTAGCGGGCTACGGTCTGGGCTTTCAGTAGAAGGTTGTGCGTGTGTTCTAGGGATAGTTGGGTGTGTGGTCTAGGGATAGTTCAGGGATATATAGGTTATGGATCCTGCTCTAGAGTGCTAATGCCTGGGCTTTCGGTGGACAGTTGGGTGTGTGGTCTAGGAATAGTTCAGGGTGTATAGGTTATGCATCCTGCTCTAGAGGGCTACGGTCTGGGCCTTCGGTAGACAGTTGGGTGTGTGGTTTAGGGATAGTTCAGGGCGTATAGGTTATGGATCACGCTCTAGATGGCTACTGTCTGGGCTTTCGGTAGACAGTTGGGTGTGTGGTCTAGGGATAGTTCAGGGCGTATAGATTATGGATCACACTCTAGAGGGCTAGGGTCTGGGCTTTCAGTAGACAGTTGGGTGTGTGGTCTAGGGATAGTTCAGGCCATATATGTTATGGATCCTTCTCGAGAGGGCTACGGTCTGGGCTTTCGGTAGATGGTTGGGTATGTGGTCTAGGGATGGTTCAGGGCATTTAGGTTATGGATTACGCTATAGAGGGCTAGGGTCTGGCCTTTAGGTAGACAGTTGGGTGTGTTGTCTAGGGATAGTTCAGGGAGTATAGGTTATGGATCACACTCTAGAAAGCTACATCTGGGCTTTCGGTAGACAGTTGGGTGTGTGGTCTAGGGATAATTCAGGGTGTATAGGTTATGGATCCTGCTCTAGAGGGCTATGGTCTGGGCTTTTGGTAGACAGTTGGGTGTGTGGTCTAGGGATAGTTCAGAGCGTATAGGTTATGGATCACGCTCTAGAAAGCTACGGTCTGGGCTTTTGGTAGACATTTGGGTGTGTGGTCTAGCGAGTGAGCAGGGTGTGAAGGCTATGTGTTATGCTCCAAAGAGTTAAGGTCCTGGCTTCAAGGGGAGGGTTTGGTGTGTGGTCGAATGAGATGGGTGCCTGAGAGGGCTGGTTTTGTTTGTGGCCTTGTGAGTGGTAAGGGTGCATAATCTACTGTGCAGAAATCAGGTGTCCCGTGAAATGCTGTCTCTTGGGTGTAATGAGGCTAAGGATCAAGGGGGAGGGATAGTTAGATTGTGTGGGAGGGCAAAGGACTAGAAGAGCTGGGGTATTTTGGCTAGTGTTAAGTTGGGGTGTGTGTTCTAGCATGTCATCTGGGGTATGGTCTGAACAACTTTCATGGTGTGATGTTGTGAGTCTTTCCATAATAAAATAAAACATTTGTGCATGTGTATCTGTGTGTGTGAATGTGTATGTATGTGTGTGTGTGTGTGTGATCTAGAAAAAGGCCAGGTTATGTGGTTCAATTCGAGCATGAGATGTTGTGTACTTAGTCTACTGGGGTCTGCAAACCTTTGCATTTCCAGCTGCTTTGCAACTACAACCACATCGGCCCGCACCTGGTGGGGAGGTCTAATAGGATCTGTAGTCCAAAACATCTGGAGAGCTGAAGTTTGCATGCCCATGAAGAAGATACAGGAGTATGGTCGAGTTCAGAGGTCTGCAACCTGCAGCCCTCCAGCTGTTTTGAACTACAACTCCTATGATGCCACCCCATTGAGGGTGCTGGCTAGAGCTTTTGGTGGTTGTAGTCCAAAACATCTCGAAAGACAAATGGTGCAGACCACTAGTCTAGTCTTAGATATGGGTCTGTACACTACATTCGGGACATTTGGTTTTGTGGGCTCAGGGTATAAGTTCCAGTTGTAGTTTTCAGTCTAACTGGAATTCATGGGCGAGCTCACAGAGTGTCGTCTACTCATTACAGCCTTGAATTGAGATGTGAACATGTGGACCCAAGCCTTCGAAGACATCTTTTTACACTGTCAAACCTCAGCTCAGCCACTAGGCACACTTTAGATTCTTGGGCAAGCCGCCTCACTGCCATGTGCCGGGCTACTCACAGCTGCCTCCATAAACATGACAGTTTACACAGCTTGGCAAGCACCGCCATACGCCACGCAATGCCCAGATGTGATGAGCAAGCAGCTCAAGTGAAGGATTGGCCAAGAAGGGGGAGATTTGCACTGTAATATACACTGCACTATTTAATGCATTGCACTGTTTAATGTTTTCAAAACTTTGTTGGATCCACTGCCTTCGATTGGTGCCTTAACGGACGCTGCTGTTATTCATTAAATGTGACAAAATGGCCGCCCTGTGTACATAACTGCAATGGCGCGCTCCTGTGGAGGCCGCCCATCCTGCCTTGTTGTGATTGCACTTGTTTTGCATTAAATAAAATGTTTTGTTATTAAACTTTGAGACTCTCGTTGAGAAGTTGCTGGGGCCACTGAGAGATACCTTCCATGGAAGGAAGCACTGGAGTCCAAATTCGGTTAGCAACTTCCTCCTTTAGTAGTAACTGGAGAATGACACTCACAAGCCAGGCCTTACTCCAGCTGACTTTCCTGGCTCAGGCGGAGCATACACTCATCCGCCATGCCCAGAAACCAAGCATTACATGCCCGCACAATGATGTTCCCAAATAAGATCCAGAATCCTGTTTGAAAAAGAGCTGTAGACAACACTTTTGCACAGTGTTCCATGATAACGGGGTCCACTAACAATCTGCCCCACCCCAAAGTCCCTGAGCAGGCAACCCTCTAGGCCACCAGAGAAAGCAGATAAGCCACCTTGGAAGAAAACCATAAGTCGAGATGGTAAAGACCAGTTACTACTTCAAGATTTACCTGCTCCATCTTGGGGAACACCTGAACACCTATGTGCGTAGCCTCGACCCACAACCATCCGAACTTATGGTTCTTTAGTAACGTGCATGCAATGGATGGGTTTGCATAATAACTCTGAGTCCAAATAATCAAACCAACTCAGGCAGATGGCAAAGGTTGCTGTTTTATTAACAATGATCTAAAACAGGGAGGTTACAACGGACATCAACGGACGTTCGCTCAGCTCTCAACGAAGTTCTCATAAAACATAGACTTTAAACTAAAAATATATCAGAGGGGACATCATACTACATGGCAAATAAGAAAAACCTACAAACGATTGTAATTGGTTTAAGGGGAACATCTAAGTATACCTTCTATAGGGACTAGGATTGTGATTGGCTGCCTACTGTCAGGTGGACAACTTATGCCTACCTCTAAAACATGCCATCTTTAACACTATTAAGTAAACGGTTTCTCATTGGCTCTCAAACTATAAGGCCCTTCATTATACTGCCCTCTATAATTGGTTGGCACGCTCGTGCCATGTCTGGAACATTAGGTTCACTTAACAGCACGTAGCTCAAATCCAGGTGCTAGGAGGTGTACCTGACTTTACCTCCTCACCCAATTAGGCCATAATCTCTCATCAAGCATGCCTTCTGCCATAAAGATTGTCTTTGAACTTGGCCTTGCTCAGTATCCTTGTCTGTGGGAACATAAGGGAGTGCAGGCACTCACTATCGTTGTTCGAGGACTTCAAGCTCAACACTACTTTCATCCTTGGCTCACCTTGACAAGAGACAATGATTACGGTCCATTCTGCAGCATTTAAATGTCCTAAATTAATTAAACTTGGCACTCTCTGTGTTCTTTCTTTGCACCTTAATAAGAGATGATTCATCCTTCGCATGTTCACTGATTTCAAGAATAGATAACCGACCTTGGCTGCTTGGGTTTTGATGCCAGACCAGACAGCCTTGCCAGGCTCTTCCATGATCTCAGCTTATTCTTGCTGCAACATAATTCTCGGCCTTTCCTCTCCATGGGTATTGGCTTACTAAATTCATGACACCGATGACCAGCTCCTATACAATGGTGGCTTCGCCTGCAGTCTATTCACTAGATATAGCCAGCTTCTATGATGACTTGGTCTACTTGCGTTTCTGCATCTGTGCACTTATTGAACAGTTAATTTTCTGAAGGGCTTCGCACACGTGCAATCTTCTTTTCCGCATATGAAAGTTTACCCAATTCCTTTCTTTATCATCAGTTTCCGTAAGATCTATGCATTCTCTTCAGCCAGTATTCTCAGGGTGTCACGCTTGTCTCCTGTAACGTCACTAGCTTCTCTCTTCACTCTTTTCAAATTCCTTCAGTTAGTTCCACCCTCAGATTGTCATCTCTTCAGGGATACATTCGATAGGGTTTCCTCAGTGGATACCATTTCTCAAATATTCACTGCAGTATTGGCACAACTGCTGGTGTCAAACATGGCACAGTCTCAAATTTCCAACATACAGGAGGTAGGGGGCCGGGATTTCCTGCAGAGGCATGCAGCTGCTCCTCTACATTCCCCCCTCTGGTAGAGTCCTCGACTACCTCTTCAATGGTTTCCACATCTTTATATTTTCTCTTGAAGAAGTGCTTTTTCAGAGTCCAGATCTTCATCGCTCCCCTCAGGGTGCCAGCTGATTTAACATGCTCAACTACACTCCAGGTCATGTAGGTGCACTGTCCATTCGGATTGCAATTGACCCATCATCCCACGTACTTCTTATGATTCTTTGGATACAGGAACTTTGTTCCTTCAGGTGTTACAATGCTGGCCTCTATGTTTTTTCTGACATCTTTATCCATCAATTCCTTGGGTCCAAACCCTGATTCGACATCGATAATGATCTTCCTTCCTACTGCCTTCTTCGCTGTCTTCTTACATTGGGCAATTATTATCCTGATCACACAGAATCCAAACATCACCATGACCAATATTGCTCTAAGAATCTTGAATATGTTTGCCAACCACTGCAGAATCCATGTAAATATAGAGGCAAACCAACTGTCATCTGTAATTTCCTCGGTCTCATCTTCCATCTTATTATGCAGGTTTGTTAGCAATGTTATGGCCTCTGTCAAGGTCCCATTCTCGTCATCATGAGAAGGTATGAATGTGCAACATGAAGGCCCGATTGTGGCACAAACTCCTCCTTTCATGGCTGTGATCCTGTCAAGGACATATCTGTTTTGCAAGGTCATTAGTCGTATGGCCTACAGCTCTTCATTGATAGCATTGAATCCCGTTATGGTGGTATTGATTGTCTGCAGGAGCTCCAATCTCGTATTCTGCAACCACTTGGCTTTAGCTATTATCTGGATCCCAGGCATGAAGATAGTCATAAATATTGAAGCAGTCTTGATGAACAACCTGTGTTCATAAGGAATGGAGTCATACGCTTCTATTGATTTGTCTGAGAAGTAATTCCCTCTTCTGGTCCGATTGAGGAACTTAAGTGATCTTCCTTTTCATAAATGGCCATCTGCTTTTGGGAATTTTCCAATGTTCATGTCACTCTGAGGAATCACTAAGGCTGGAACATGAATGAGCACCAAGGAGCACGTTCCTCCCCAATCCTTGGGCAGCTTCATGTAGGCCCTAGACCCACAAGCCCAATATCGATCCATCAGGAGGGCTGTCCCTGCTCCCATCCTGGAAACATCAACTGTAGTTCTGCAGTCCTTGTTGTCTCCCACATGATTCTTTCCATGTCATTCGGAAGCACAATGTCGCATTAGCCAATGGGATTACCCCATGGAGCCTGATTCATCTTCTACCCATGTCAGCAGTTTGGCATGTTTAGCCCATGACTTGAAACACCCATTGTTCACCCTATGGTGCTCTTGTACCTATTCTGGCTTCAGTAGATGAGCTGCACACGACATCAGTCCTTCTTCCCATCCCTACTTGGATTTCACTCGTCTATAGAGTAAGACTTGAGTTCACTCCCAACATCCAGGTGATCCAGCTATTTCCATCACATCAGGGCAATTCATTTTCTTCATCTTTTCAATGACCACCTCATCCTGTCCAGTTGCAGGATGCACAAGCAACTTGTTCTTCAATACAGGTTCCTTTTCCATCTGTCTGGTCTTGATATAATTATCCTGGTATGGAAACAACAATTTAAATCTCCATTTCAACGTATATTCTTACAAGATCAGGAAAAGCTTGAAGTATAAACACAAAAACAGCAAGCAGAAGCCGATGAACGTCACTATCGCTATGTACCATATGATTAACTGTTTAGAACAGAAATTCTCCACAAAATGAATCTGGATACTGATCTCATTTCCAATTTCCAATCAAGAACTGACATTTAGGCATAACTCTGATGCTTCAATGTGTATTTCTAAAGTTTATTTTGAAACTACTGGAATTCTCTGCAAGTTTTTTCACTCTCTGCTAAAATATCTATCAGGGGGTGTCCATTCAAATTCCAGTCCAAGATACATCTTTATTAACCGCTGGTGGCTTTATCATCCTTCTTCTTTGTCATCGATCGAGTCTGCACATGCTGAACTTCTTCTTCTTGTCTTGCTTCTGGATCTGCAATGGTGGAAGGGCAGGTCTCACCTTTATAGGCCTTTACGTTACCCAGGTGAAGCCAAACTCGTCTCCCTTAGACCTTCACAGCTGAAGGGGTTATATTTTCAATACAAAAGAGACTAATAAAGCGTGGCTCATGCCACCTTCGAGTAAAATTCTTGATGAGAACTAGGTCTCCAACATATAACTTAGGTGAGGGAAGTAGTTCAATTGGGTTGGTTGTTGAATTGTCTTCTTCTGTGCTCTCGAACAACCTCCGTTGCGCTTGACTTGATCTGAAATGAGAGAACTGCTAGAGGTCATACATGTCAAATAGTCGTGCATTTCATCACATAAAGTTCTAGCTACACTCTGGGATTCAATTATGCTCCTAGATGGAGGTGTAAGGGACATTCTCATATGTCGCCCTGACACTAGTTAATGAGGCGGGAGGTGATGGTCTGATCCTAGCTGATTCTGAAGGGCATATAAGGCTAGGGGTATTCAATATAGCCATCCCTTCTTCAAAATCAATTTAATCATGGCAATTCTTTCTTTAAGGAGGCCGTTGAGTCTCTCACATAATCCGTTCACTTGCAGGTGATAAGCAGAAGAAAACGTATGCTTAATACTCAATAAAAGCCCTATCTGTTCAAATAGCTCATTGATAAAATGGGGCCCCTTGTCGGATCTCAGCACTTCACACACACCCCATCTTGGGAAAACTTTGCACACTAAAAACGTTGCAGCACAAGTGGCATCAGGGTGTTTATACAGACCTGCCTCAATCCACCTAGCGAAGGGACACACCACCACTAACAGATACCTATATCCATTACACACCTGCAGCATATCGACATAGTCATTATGTAAATGCTAAAACTGTCCATTCGGTTGAGGTATTATCCCTCTAATTGTCCTCAGTGTATGCCAAGCAGTAAACATTTGACACATGATGCAGTTTACCATAAACAGTGCAACGTGTTCCAACAAATTCGGAATGAACCAGACTTCCGCAATCGTAGCAGCAAGACTCTCCCTAGTTACATGCGCGGGATAATGCAGCTGTTCAAGTGCGACATTCAATAATGCTACTGGCATCACCGGATTTCCAGTGCTGTCTTGTCGCCATAATGCTTCTGTGGGGGATAAAGAATACCCCCTTCATTTCCACAGTTCCTGCTCTTCCTGTGGTGCATTCCCTTGAATCTCCATTAGTTGGGTTATCGATAATTTATTAAACCCTTCTTGCACTAACATAGTTGTAACTACTTTTTATTTAATAGTCTCAGTATCAAAACGTGAAATGTCTGGGGAATATACAAACCTTTTGGCTTCTTCGTCTGCAGCTTCGTTCCCGCAAGAGGTAACATCTGTTTGCTTAGTATGAGCTGCGCATTTAACAACTGCCATCCTTACTGGGAGTTGTAGTGCCTTAATAGGCCTATCCAATGAGGATGCGTGCTGCACTGGAGTGCCGTCAGCGCAGAGGTAGCCCCTCCTCTTCCAATGTGCTAACCCTGCATGTACGGATGACGTCATGTAGGTGGAGTCACTGTACACATCACTTCCTGTCCTTCATGTTTCTCAAGCACGACAATGAGCGCTACTAATTCTGCCGCTTGTGCTGAAAAGTGAGACAGTAGCCTTGCACTTGCTACAACTTAAAATTCTCCATTTAATCTATGTCCCAATACTGCAGTGCCTGAATGCCTTTCCACACTAGTCTGATCAATTTTCGAAGCACCATCAATAAAGAGAATTTCCCGTCCCGCTAAAGCATTTTCCTTCACACAGGGTATATCATCACCTTCTTCTATTGGCTCAGCTATAAACGTAGCAGGATTCACTATTTTACATCTTACAATTTTAATTGTTGGGTTCGAAATCATTACCTCATAAACTGAAGCTCTTTGGGATGTCAATGTGCCTTTGGGTTTCTCTAAAATGGCAAACAGAGCATACTCCATAAAGAGGGCCAGGAGAAACCCATGACAATACTCGTAGACATCTCAATTGTGAATGCGGAAGCAGCCAATGATTGTTCACAAGGAAAGTGCCCTCTCATAAGTGGGTCTAAAATCACACTGTAATACGCTAAAGGTTTGTAACCCAATGTAGTTCTCTGCATGAGCACCACTGTCATGACTGTCCCATTTGTGTGTGAAAACAATTAGAATTCCTCAGCATAATTGTGAATTCCTAAAACAGGAGCTGTACAAATTGCTTTGTTCAGCTCCTCAAACCCTTCCTCCATTTTCTTCAGTTCATTCTATTTTTACTTTGTCCACCTGTGCTTTCTTTAAAGCTTGCAGAAGTGGTCTTGTGTAAGTACTATAATGAAACACCCAGGATCTAACATAGTTGCATAATCCCAATGTTCCATCTGTTTCAATGTGTTTGGTTTTGAAGTTTTCATAATCGCCTCAGCTCTCTCAGGTGTCACTTTCTTTCTTTCATGTGAAACCAATTGACCAATTTATAACACCTCTTATTGACAGTATTGCAACCTCTACTTATCTACCTTATACCCTTGTCTGATAGAATAGTCATCAACTGAAAAGAAACTTGTCTGCACTCATCTTCTCTGGTGCTACAAATTAAAATGTCATCTACGTATTGTATCGCTGCACTCTTAATATCAATATTAGCTAAATCCATCTGTAGGACTCTATTAAAGGTCAATGGGCACTCACAGTATACTTGGGCAAATGAGTATTTTTCAGTCGGGTTTGGGGGAACATAAGTGATGTCAAGTCTTGTGTGTGCTTGTGCTATGGGATCAAGAAAAATGCATTCTTCAAATTGATCACCGTGAAATATCTTGCTTCCAACAGGATACTACACAGCATCATAACAGGATTAGGAACTAAAGGAAACTCTGCATCTACAATCTGGTTAATCGGTCTCATATCTTGTGTAAATCTCCACGACCCTCCTATAGATTTCTTGATTGGATACACTGTAGTATTACACAATGATTCCGATGGCACCAGAATTCCTTGTTTCATCAGGGCTGAGTCTGAAATATACCCTCATCAGCTTCTCGAGACATGGGGTACTGCTTGCTTGAGGTAAAATCGCTCCTGGCTTGAGCTTTATTTTAACTTCCCCTATTCCCTTCAATAAACCTATGTCATAAGGGCCTGTGGTCCAAAGGATGCTTGGCACCTTTTCTAAGTCTTCCTGATAAAATGCTGGGCGTTGCAGCATAATTGGCATTTGCTGTGGGACTTCCATTTCCTCTATTCTTATTCAGTGTAATGCTCATCAAGATCACGACTTCAACATCTTTCTGGTCTTCCCTGAACATGTCGTCATCAGTTATATCCGTCAGTCTGTACCCTTCCTTGAGAGGTATTACTGTTCTCCATGGTCTCCCCTCATCATCTACTCCTTCAAGCATTGCCAATTCTATTCATACTATGGCTGCTTCCAATTCTATAGGGATAGTCTGTCTCCCCTTTTTGTCCATAGATATTCGTGGTCTAAACAGAAACTCATCGGGTATCCTCCCAATTTTTCCCACTCAGCCAGGTAGCCATGTCAATAGAATGCTCACTCCATATAGAAAACTCTCTGGATCTACTGGAATGCCTCTGGCAGAGCGACTTGCTCTTATTAACGCCCGTATACATTCTCCCACGTTTTAATTCTGGAGTGGAGCACACTATTCCTTGATCTGCAAATGAAATTGTCATGTTCAGTTTGGTCATTAAATCTCTTCCCAAAATGTTAACCGGTGTCTGCAGAGACAAATAACAAAGGAACAGACATATCACACTCTCCTATAGAAACTGGTAATTCATTTGTAAAAGGAACTTGACTCGTAGCTCCAGAGAACCCCTGAGCATTTATGGCAATTCCCGACATTGGATATTTTCCCTCACGTATACATGAACAAGTTGCTCCAGTGTCTACTAGAAAAGAAAAGTATTTTGCTCCTATCGTCACAATGACCCTTGGTCCCTCTTGCGGGTCTGGTGTCACAGATAGTAATGAACACATCAAGTCACCCTGTGAGCTGTCCTATTGTGGGTACAAGCTCATCCCTGTCCCTGTGAAAGGATTTCCTCCTACCACAGTGACACCTCCTTTCCTGGGCGTCAGTACTTGTCCTGTGTTTGCATACGGCTGTGTCTGCATAGTGGCTTTTTGCGACTGCCCTTGTTGTGGATTCATTTGCACCCATTCTTGCTGTTGCTCCTGCTCCACTCGCAGCGCCTGTGTCTGATGCAATGTATGATCTTGGGCACACACTTCTCTACTATGTCTGCTATGTGGTGGAGGATAAGCTGTCCCCCCTCTTGAAAATTGGCCATTCTGAACATTCCTTTGGCTCCCACATATGCGTGCAATGTGCCCTGTCATCCCACACGTCCAATATATTGGGGGTGTCCGTCTGACAAGCCCTTGTTGAGTACTCTGGTTCTCATTCTGCATATCTTGAAACCCACCTTGATTGTTGTGAAATCCACCTCCTCTTCCTCTATAGCCTATACCTCTGCCTCATGGCACGAACCCATATTCACCTTGATCCATCGGGCACTGATTACTCGCCTGCGATGCACCCATTGCTTCCTGCATTCCCAATCCTTCTCAACTTGTCAATACTGCCCCTTCAATGGCAAATTTTAAAAATGTTCTGAACCAACTTGGCTTCCTCGATTTTCCTAGTCTCATCTTTCTTCCTATGTTTCTCTTGTAGTTACCAACAATGGTGTACTATCATCAGCTGTATTTCAGCCCATGGCTTCGCTTCCATCCCCACTTGTTTTTTCCTCTCTACTGGCTCAGGCAACCCCTGGCATAAAATGTGGAAAAATAAGGCCACTGTCTTTTCGCACAGTTCACAAGTTTCAAGTTGCCATTTCTCCTGAATATCCTGAATGTAAGCAATAGGGTCTTTATCTTCCTTCATCTTACATGTCATAATTGCACCCACATCTGATGTGTCAGGATACTGTACACTGAGTGCCCTCCAAACATCTCCCCTGCAATTATTAAACAGGGCTCCATCATGTGCTGTGTTCTGTGCTGTCTAACTTGAATACCCCGCTCTTCACCATATGTCATCGGCCCTCTCCCCAAGAATAGCTGACAGAAGTCCTTTTATGTCCCTTATGGCCAACGTATTTCCTCCTGTCATTTTTTCTAATTTTTATATCCATTTACCATCACCCGAAGTCAAACTCGGGAGCTTACAACTTAAAGTATCCTTGTCCTTCTGCGGCCAAGGAATATACTGGGGTCTTGCTCCCCCTTTTTCCAATAAGGGAAACTGCGTGAACCCTACCCCACAGGCAGGTCCTACTATTGGTCTATCCCTGGCAGGGACAATCATCCCTGTCTGCCTCCTTGTGGGTAACAACCCTAACCTGCTCACATATGGTGGCGACTCTCCCTTCTCACTGTACAATCGTCCTCGGAGACGCTCAGGATAAGCTATGGGATCTAGCGTCCTATTCTTAGGTTCTTCCACATCAGACCATCTAATTTCTTTGTCTATTTGCAGGCTTCCTTCAGGGGCACACGCGCTCCCCTCTCCTACCTCAAGAGCGGACTCTCTTTCCTCGTCTGACATGTCTTGTCCCCATCTAGTGTGACTATCATCTCCTTCACCCTTATTCAGATTCAGTTTACTTAAAGACAATGCTCGATGTTCATCACTGAACAGGCTTCCCTCCTCTCTTTGTGATCGAGGCATTGTGGATCAATCATCATTTTCATACTTGCTATTTCACCTCAACTGTTGATAACCTTGTCAATCCTTTCTTCAATGCTTTCTGCATCAAATGTTTCTTTGTTTGACACAACTCTAGATGCTCCTAGCATTGCTTCCTTTATCGGAAGGAACTCTTCTGTTCTATCCCATTGTATTTCTGTTCTTGGCCCTACTAGTTCCTTACAAATAAGACTGGTATCTAGACATTGTTGTCTCCTTTTTTGGTCCATTTCTTCATTTTCTTCTCTTTGCTTTCTCGCATCCAATCTAATTCTTTCTTCCTCTTGCCTTCGTTCTTTGTAACGCTCACCTGATTCCCGTAGAGGCGCCGGTCTTGACTGGGCGTATACCGTATCTTCTAAGGTGATGTGTAACACACGGCTGGCTCTTTGGGCTGGACCCCTGTGCACTGTATGTCTGACTTGAAGGGTAAGGTGTCTGCAGATAGAAAATATGGGATTAATGAACTGGGTTATTGAATGTCTCTCTCTTCTTCCCTTTCTCTTCTCCTGTAGGACCCCAAAGGTTAACGCGCTCACCTTAGGTAAGTGAACGCCGTGCTCTCCATCTGCTTCGGAGCAGGGTGCTGAAACCAGTTTCCTCACTGGATAAGGGAAGCAGGCCTCTTGACTTCAGAGGACTGCTGTCCGTCGTTTTCTTCACGCACGGTAAGTTTCGAGTAATTCAAATGTCTTTAAAAGTCTTTAGTAATGTTGTATCTTGTTTTGCAGGGTTCCGGCGATGGCGAAGATGGAGCCCGTGTGATGAATAAAAGCGCCTTGAAGCACGTAAGTAAGCGCTTGCTGCCTGCTTCACGGCGCGCTCTAACTGTCTTTTTCCTTTGCAGGTATAAGTTCGGAGTGGCTGCAGGGTGCCCGAATACCCACTGGGTTAGATGTGAAAGGAGTAATGGCTCGTGAGTATTTAAGTTCCCCAAAGTCTTTAAACGCACCTTGTTTTATCTTTCAGATGCGGGATGCAGCGCTGAAGGCCTCCGGAGCGTGCGCAGAATTGGTAAGCTTTTGTCTTTCAGATGCCGGAATGCAGTGCGAGGCGTTGATGACAGCCGATGGATCAGGTAAAAGGAGCGCTGTCACTGAAGACCGTAATGCTAACCTGTTCTTTCTTGTCTTTTCTTTCTTGTCTTTATAGGTGTTGCTGAAGACTGGATTCAGGATGGTAAGCCTTTTTCCTTAGGCCCAGGATCAGATGCAGAAGACACGATGAGCGTTCTGCTGCAGAGGATGCAGAATAACACAAAGCAAGATTCATCCATCGGGTGTGGTTTAAATAGCCTCCTGTAGTGCTTAGGTGTCTCCTTCCACAGCCACGCCTAGGAAAGAAAATTCCGATGAAGAATAAACGAGGATGTCGTCAATGTAAACAACTAGTCTCGGAAAAAACATCCAGAGAATATCATTTAAATTTCTCGTATTAAGGATTTTATTAAACCTAATACATTACTTGTTGTGTGAGTTTAATCACAGGTTTATTTTGCACTCAAACAATTATTTAATTAAACATAGTAGCAGAACACTTTTGTTTAAAAACTCATCATAATTTCATAAAATTCATACTCTTAAATCATTCACACATTTATCTTCAGCCATACACCATACAGTAACTCATTCATACACAACATCAATAAGTACAAGTAAAAAACACATGTAAAACATCATAATTCATTCACAATCCGATTATTTATACAAAAATTATTATATGTTGTAAGAAACAACAACAAACAGAATAACCACAGTGATTCTTGAGAGTGGTCAATGGTTCGGATAGGCAAAGAATAGAGGGTCTTCTCAAATAGCCTTATCCACACTTTCTCTACCGGTTTCGACGTGTTAACATTTTTTGTGTTACGTCTTCATCAGGAGATATTGATATATTCTAAAAAATGAGATGGAACAATTATGAGAGACATAAGTTTCCCTAAACAAATATATATACATAGTGAAAAGGCGCAAATATGTGAATACACCGTGCTCAAGTTAAAAGTGGAGGAATCTGCTCCTGTCCTGCTAATACCCCTAAATGTAAGTATACATCAAGGGTAAACAGAAGGCATCATGTAAGGAGTGCCACCAAACAAGATCAGTGTCCCCAGGCTCGGCAGGACTAGATCAGGACTCGAAACCCACTAAATGTGATACATCCATTGCGGCATGCAAAAAATGGCATCCCATATTAGAAAGTTTAGGTATAAAGTAGCCCAACTACTAACCTTGAGAGCATAATCCAGAGTAAATCTGTGACTGAGATTTTTCTTCAGAGCGAGGACCCCATTAATTTTGAAAAAGTGTACTTAGTACTTCCATCTAAGGGATTAGAGTAGATTGGGAGAATCAGGCGAGCCCTCTAACAAGGAGCGGAGGTACCTGGACCCAAGTAGTGATCAATATATTATTCTTACCCCAACGGGTCAGATCGCAGTGGACCTATTGGTGGTGCTGGTAGTGCCTCTAGCTGGATATTTATTCAAAAGGAACTGCTGCAGTTGCCAGGAGAATGAAACCTAAAATATAGTATATAAGCAGAGGGAAAGATGTTAATAATTATGTGATTTCATAATTACACTATCTACCTATTTTACAGCTGACAGACTCATAACATAATTTGGAGTCATCAATTCGGGTCACATAATTGTATCCTACTAATGGATATATAATGTGGGCAACTAAATGCTAAGTAGACTTGTGAGACCAACAATAAAGTATGCAGTTGGGTTGACTAGATAAATGCTAGTTAAGACTAGATAAACAAAATCCCGCATTCGAGCGGAAGTGTGGATCTAGTTTACCTGAAATTGGCAGCCCACGTAATGCTGAACCTGTTCCCAGTTCAGGTCTCGCACGCTCACTTTCCCCGACCTTCAATGCAGACCGTAGAATCGCATCTGAGAGGCAGCGCTCATGGGGCGTATAAATAAGCAGTTTGAACTCCTCACGTGATCGTATTGTGCATTACGTGGTTACGTGCTTGCGCGCAATGTACAGCGTGTCAAAAAGAACAGGAGAGACGGCGGGAAAAACGCAGTCATTAGGGTAGTAAACCTCAGCCAACCCACAAAGTTAAGTATACTAGCTATAAACACAAGGACCATTACCTAAAGTTCAGGGAGTTTATCTTGAATTGGTAAGCTTTTGTCTTTCAGATGCCGGAATGCAGTGCGAGGCGTTGATGACAGCCGATGGATCAGGTAAAAGGAGCACTGTCACTGAAGACCGTAATGCTAACCTGTTCTTTCTTGTCTTTTCTTTCTTGTCTTTATAGGTGTTGCTGAAGACTGGATTCAGGATGGTAAGCCTTTTTCCTTAGGCCCAGGATCAGATGCAGAAGACACGATGAGCGTTCTGCTGCAGAGGATGCAGAATAACACAAAGCAAGATTCATCCATCGGGTGTGGTTTAAATAGCCTCCTGTAGTGCTTAGGTCCCTCCTTCCACAGCCACGCCTAGGAAAGAAAAGAGTCCCTGCTTTCCAGAAGAGTTCCAGGGTTCTGAACCTAGGGAGTGGCTCCTGCCCCACCCAACAGGAAAAGTAGTCCCGAACAGAAGAGGATCAGAGGCTCAACTGGCAGGTAAGTAAGCAGCATGGTCTGCCGCAGGTAAGTCCACCCAAGCATTATGAGCCCGGCGCTTCCAGCGCTGGGACTGGGCACATTTATGAGCCTGGCGCCACCGGCGCCAGGACAGAGTTCAAAAGGTCCCAATTGGGACCGGCTGGCGCTCGGAACCTGGGTTATGGGTCTGCTTCCAAGGGAGTTGGGCAAGTCCTGACCTCTTGGAAGCAGAGATCATGACAGTACCCCCCCTCAAGGCCCCTCCCAAACCGGGCTTCTCCGGGGGTTTGGGTTTGTCAGGAAATGTTCGATGACATTTTTTGATTAGGCGAGGAGCGTGGACATATTCAGCAGGTTCCCAGGATCTCTCTTGGGGGCCGTAGCCTTTCCAGTCAATTAGATAAAATAGTTTAGATTTGGAGATCTTGGAGTCCAGAATGCTTTTGACTTCAAACTTGAGTTCTCCATCAACTAGGATAGGTTTTGGAGATTTAGTTAGTCGGGTTTGAGGTTGCACGGGTTTTAATAGAGAGACGTGGAAGACCGGATGAATCTTCATGTGCGGGGGCAAGTCCAACTTGACCGCTACTGGGTTTACTATGGTAGTGATGGAATAGGGACCAAGGTATCTTGGGTTGAATGTACGTGGCCCTTTTAGAGGTAGATATTTGGTAGATAACCAGACTTGATCCCCTACTTGATATTGAGGGGCTTCCTTCCGATGTTGATCTGCTCCTTTCTTGTATTGTTCTTTAGCCCTTTGAAGGTGAGAAACAGCTTCCTTAAAGGCTTGGGTGATTGTAGCATGCAGGTATTCTACTGCTGGTGTTTCAAGATCTTGGAGGGGATCCAACTCCGAGGTTCGAGGGTGACTGCCGTATAAAAGAAAAAACGGGGTTTTCCCAGTTCCCGAATGGACAGAGTTATTGTAGGCATATTCGGCTATCCAAAGTATGTCTTTCCAAGTTTTTTCAGTTTGTTGCAGCATGCAGCGTAAATACTGTTCCAGAGTTTGATTGGTCCTCTCGGTTTGTCCGTCGGTCTGAGGGTGGTGACTGGTCGATAGTCTCACATCAATTTGAGCCGACCGACAGCAACTTCGCCAAAAATGAGAAATAAATTGACTACCACGATCCGATATTAGAACCGAAGGAAAACCGTGCAGTCGGACGATGTTTTCCAGAAATTCACGGGCCAGAGTTGCTGCTGTTGGCAAGCCTTTGAGCGGAATGAAATGCGCCATCTTGGAGAATAAGTCCACGATTACTAGAATCGTATTGTATCCGGAGCATGGAGGTAGATCGGTGATGAAGTCCATAGAAAGCGTATGCCAAGGGCGAGGTGGGATGTCAATAGGGCGTAAGAGGCCTGCTGGTCTTTCCTTTTGACTCTTGTTTTGGGGGCATACTCCACAGGACATTATAAAGTCTCTGATATCTTTTTTCCAAGACGGCCACCAGAAGTAGCACTTGATCTTTTCTGAAGTCTTGGTCATACCGGGATGTCCTTCCATTAAAGAATCGTGATAACAAGAGATTACTTTTTTCTGTAAATCTGTGCTGGGCAGGTATAATCGTTCTTGGAAATACAACAAGTTGTCCTTTACTGCAAAGTCCTTTCCCTTTAAAGGCCAATTCTGTATGTCTGCTGGAGTTACAAGTTGCCTGGCTTTATCCTTAACTTCCTCTATGGATTGTGTGGCGATTACTCCCAGGATTCTTTGTTCGAGAATGATAGGTACAGGTTTAGGGTTGATCAAGTGTTCTTCCACTCCCATTCGAGAAAGGGCATCGGCTTTACCGTTTTTTGTACCGGGTCGATAGGTAATTATAAAGTCAAATTCGGCAAAGAATAATGCCCAACGAAGTTGTCTAGAGGATTGGGCTTTTGCAGTTTTCAAATATTGCAGGTTTCGGTGATCCGTAATCACAGTAACGGTGTGTCGGGCCCCCAGCAGATAATGCCGCCAAGCCTTAAAAGCAGACTTGATAGCCAGAAGTTCCTTGTCAGTAATCGTGTAATTGATTTCAGGAGGCGATAATTTGCGGGACCAAAATGCCACAGGATGCAACTGATTGGTTACCGGGTCCTTTTGTGATAGAACTGCCCCCATGGCAAGGCTTGAAGCATCAGTTTCCACGATGTAGGGGAGTTCGGGGCGAGGGTGTTTTAAGATTGGTGCAGAGATAAATTTAGTCTTCAAATCCTGGAAAGCTTGTTCCGCCTCGGTAGACCATTCAAAACGTTTGTTTTTCTTTAACAAGGCAGTGATGGGCTGGACTATTCGAGAAAATTCGGGGATAAACCTACGGTAAAAGTTAGCGAAGCCTAACATGCTTTGCACACCTTTTACGGAGGATGGTGATGGCCATTTGAGAATTGCATCGACCTTCTTTGAATCCATACGTACTCCACTAGGTGATAATATGAATCCCAAGAATTCAACTTCAGTCACGTTGAAAACACATTTTTCCAACTTAGCGAAAAGTTTGTGTTGACGCAATCTTTCGAGGACCATTTTTACGTGTTTCCGATGTTCAAATTCCGATGAAGAATAAACGAGGATGTCGTCAATGTAAACAACTAGTCTCGGAAAAAACATCCAGAGAATATCATTTAAATTTCTCGTATTAAGGATTTTATTAAACCTAATACATTACTTGTTGTGTGAGTTTAATCACAGGTTTATTTTGCACTCAAACAATTATTTAATTAAACATAGTAGCAGAACACTTTTGTTTAAAAACTCATCATAATTTCATAAAATTCATACTCTTAAATCATTCACACATTTATCTTCAGCCATACACCATACAGTAACTCATTCATACACAACATCAATAAGTACAAGTAAAAAACACATGTAAAACATCATAATTCATTCACAATCCGATTATTTATACAAAAATTATTATATGTTGTAAGAAACAACAACAAACAGAATAACCACAGTGATTCTTGAGAGTGGTCAATGGTTCGGATAGGCAAAGAATAGAGGGTCTTCTCAAATAGCCTTATCCACACTTTCTCTACCGGTTTCGACGTGTTAACATTTTTTGTGTTACGTCTTCATCAGGAGATATTGATATATTCTAAAAAATGAGATGGAACAATTATGAGAGACATAAGTTTCCCTAAACAAATATATATACATAGTGAAAAGGCGCAAATATGTGAATACACCGTGCTCAAGTTAAAAGTGGAGGAATCTGCTCCTGTCCTGCTAATACCCCTAAATGTAAGTATACATCAAGGGTAAACAGAAGGCATCATGTAAGGAGTGCCACCAAACAAGATCAGTGTCCCCAGGCTCGGCAGGACTAGATCAGGACTCGAAACCCACTAAATGTGATACATCCATTGCGGCATGCAAAAAATGGCATCCCATATTAGAAAGTTTAGGTATAAAGTAGCCCAACTACTAACCTTGAGAGCATAATCCAGAGTAAATCTGTGACTGAGATTTTTCTTCAGAGCGAGGACCCCATTAATTTTGAAAAAGTGTACTTAGTACTTCCATCTAAGGGATTAGAGTAGATTGGGAGAATCAGGCGAGCCCTCTAACAAGGAGCGGAGGTACCTGGACCCAAGTAGTGATCAATATATTATTCTTACCCCAACGGGTCAGATCGCAGTGGACCTATTGGTGGTGCTGGTAGTGCCTCTAGCTGGATATTTATTCAAAAGGAACTGCTGCAGTTGCCAGGAGAATGAAACCTAAAATATAGTATATAAGCAGAGGGAAAGATGTTAATAATTATGTGATTTCATATTTACACTATCTACCTATTTTACAGCTGACAGACTCATAACATAATTTGGAGTCATCAATTCGGGTCACATAATTGTATCCTACTAATGGATATATAATGTGGGCAACTAAATGCTAAGTAGACTTGTGAGACCAACAATAAAGTATGCAGTTGGGTTGACTAGATAAATGCTAGTTAAGACTAGATAAACAAAATCCCGCATTCGAGCGGAAGTGTGGATCTAGTTTACCTGAAATTGGCAGCCCACGTAATGCTGAACCTGTTCCCAGTTCAGGTCTCGCACGCTCACTTTCCCCGACCTTCAATGCAGACCGTAGAATCGCATCTGAGAGGCAGCGCTCATGGGGCGTATAAATAAGCAGTTTGAACTCCTCACGTGATCGTATTGTGCATTACGTGGTTACGTGCTTGCGCGCAATGTACAGCGTGTCAAAAAGAACAGGAGAGACGGCGGGAAAAACGCAGTCATTAGGGTAGTAAACCTCAGCCAACCCACAAAGTTAAGTATACTAGCTATAAACACAAGGACCATTACCTAAAGTTCAGGGAGTTTATCTTGAATTGGTAAGCTTTTGTCTTTCAGATGCCGGAATGCAGTGCGAGGCGTTGATGACAGCCGATGGATCAGGTAAAAGGAGCACTGTCACTGAAGACCGTAATGCTAACCTGTTCTTTCTTGTCTTTTCTTTCTTGTCTTTATAGGTGTTGCTGAAGACTGGATTCAAGATGGTAAGCCTTTTTCCTTAGGCCCAGGATCAGATGCAGAAGACACGATGAGCGTTCTGCTGCAGAGGATGCAGAATAACACAAAGCAAGATTCATCCATCGGGTGTGGTTTAAATAGCCTCCTGTAGTGCTTAGGTCCCTCCTTCCACAGCCACGCCTAGGAAAGAAAAGAGTCCCTGCTTTCCAGAAGAGTTCCAGGGTTCTGAACCTAGGGAGTGGCTCCTGCCCCACCCAACAGGAAAAGTAGTCCCGAACAGAAGAGGATCAGAGGCTCAACTGGCAGGTAAGTAAGCAGCATGGTCTGCCGCAGGTAAGTCCACCCAAGCATTATGAGCCCGGCGCTTCCAGCGCTGGGACTGGGCACATTTATGAGCCTGGCGCCACCGGCGCCAGGACAGAGTCCAAAAGGTCCCAATTGGGACCGGCTGGCGCTCGGAACCTGGGTTATGGGTCTGCTTCCAAGGGAGTTGGGCAAGTCCTGACCTCTTGGAAGCAGAGATCATGACATTCTTCCCCTCTCCATATTCCTTCCCTTTTTTCCCCTTCTTCCCTTCATCTCTGTAATCTTTTGCCCCTTAATCTTTGCGCTTCCTCCTCTTCTTCCTTCCTTTCCTGTCTGTCCCTCTCTTCTATCACTCTCTGTGTATTGTCATACCTTCTTTGTTCTCCTGCTTGTTCTTCTTTTCTTTCTTGCTCCTCCTGATATATCTGTTCTCGTAGCTCCTTGCTCTTCCTTTTCTGCTCATCTTCTCTCAATATCTTCTCTCGTTCTTTATCCATTTATTCTTGTTCATCCTTGTCTTCTCTTTGCCTAACTTCCACGACACTTTTCTCACCTATTTTAAGCAATATCTGATCTCCCATCCATTCGTTCTGCACGCGCACTATCTCATCAGCTCTATCCTTCTCTCCTTTCCATTTCTTAATCTCCCTGTTGATTTCTGTGAACAGTTTGAACAGTTCACTCCGTTCTTCTTTGTCTTGAATGATTTCATAGATCTCTTCTTTTCTCTTATTCTCCTCTGGACTGTCATTACTATTGTAAACTCGGAGTTCGTATATTGGATTACTATACCCCGTTGTCGCTTTCAACTCCTTTAAAGGGTGCAACCCTATTTCTTCTGTACTAGCGTCTTTTACTTTGAGTGAATACCACAGTAAGGGGTGCTGACATTTCAACACCTTCCTCCTTATGCCGACTAAGTATCCACTCCTCATCTGGTAGGTCTTCCCTTTCTTCTTGCTACATTTTCCAGAGTTCTAAAATCACTAATCTTTTCTCTAATGTCTTCCCCATGTACGCAGCATGCAAGTATGTGGGCATGTGTTGCAAAACCGCCTTTGACAATGATCTCCCTTGTGGCCGTGCATGAACGTTGTATCTGCCGTGCCATCACCCATTCTGCACTATACTGTTTGAGCTTGGGCATGTGCTTTGGTAATGTTTTACATAAGTGCATAAGAGCAGCGTCTCCCATAATGGCAAGTCTCAATTGACTGTCAATACTTACCAGACTTGTTAAATAACTTGTATACTTTTGCTTAAATCACCACTTTTCAATGTCCTTAAAACAAGAAATATGAGCACGCACCATCAATCGCTGCTCAAGCCTCTAATCTCTTGATCAGCGATCTATTCTCTTGATTGGTTATCTATTCTCTTGATTGGCGCCGATCACTTCACTACACTTTCAATATCCTCACAACTTCTATCACTCTTCGCTATTTTTACTCAACAAACAACATACAGACTAGTCGACATTACACATTTATAAACACTGTGATCAGGCAGTCACTATCAGTGTTCTAGGACTCCAAGCTCAACTCTATTTTCATCCTTGGCTCACCTGACAAGAGACAATGATTTTGGTCCATTCTGCAGCATTTAAATGTCTTAAATTAATAAAACGTGTCACTCTCAGTGTTCTTTCTTTGCACCTTAATAAGAGACGATTCATCCTTCGCACTTTCACTGCTTTTAAGTATAGATAACCAACCTTGGCTGCTTCGGTTTTGATGCCATGCCAGTCAGCCTTGCCAGGCGATTCCATGATTTCAGCCTATTCTTGCTGTGACACAATTCTCTGCCTTTCCTCTCCATGAGTTTTGGCTTACCAAATTCATGACACTGATGTCCAGCTCCTATACAATGGTGGCTTTGCCTGCATTCTATTCACTATGTATAGCCAGCTTCTATGATGACTTGGGGCCTCATTCCGACTTGGGCGGTAAGGGATAACGGTCACCGGTAAGGAGACCGGTGCCGTTAAACCCTTACCGCCCAATTCTGAGGTCCCTTAGCGGGAGCCGCAAAGGACGCTAAGGGACCAAGGCGCTAATAACGGGCCTGCTATTAGCAGGCCCGTAATTAGCACCTTCACCATTCCCATTGAGCCCTATTGGGGCTCAAATGGGAATGGGGAATGGTTGGTTGAATGGGAAGTTACCGGATCCAATCTCGGAATGAGGCCCTAGGTCTACTTGCATTTCTGCATCTGTATAATTATTGAATGGTTAATTTTCTGCAGCGCGTCGCACATGTGCAATCTTCATTTCTGCATATAAAAGAAGTTTCCTCGATGCTTATCTTCCTCCAGAGTTTCCATAAGGACTATGCATTCTCTTCAGCCAGAATTCTCAGTGCATCACGCTTGTCTCTTGTGACGTCACTAGCTTTTCTCCTCACTCCTTTCATATTCCATCAGGGAGTTTCTCCCTCAGATTGTCATCTCTTCGGGGATACATTCGATAGGGATTCCTCAGTGGAAACCTTTTCTCAAATATTCGCTGCAGTATTGGCACAACTGCTAGTGTCATACATGGCACAGTTTCTGACTTCCAACATATAACAGGCAGGGGGGCGGGATTTCCTGCAGAGGCATGTAGCTTCTCCTATACACATCATTTTGGATTTGGGGGCATTAACTTTCAGGAGATAGTCAACACTATAGTCCCAGAACTCCCTCAGTAGAGCATGCAGATCCTGTCTATGATGGCCAGTAATAAGAAACTGTGTTGGTGAAATGGATTTCCTATGACTCACATTGTATAATGCACTCATCCTACTGGTCATTTCTGCCACAATCGACACCACCAGCAGTGAGATCCTACAGAAAGGAAGAGAGGACATTGGGTGAAAGGGGATGGCCCAGCGCTGCATCCCAATCCTTCTCACTGAGAGAAGATAAACAGTACTCATGACCCCTTTCAGGTCCCTTCCTTGCCACTTGAGTCACCCTGAGCACGCCACAGTACCAGGCTGTCCCCTCTTCTCTCCAACATATACATGACCCCACTCCTGAGTCTCAGTAGGAGCGCGTTCCTCGTAGACTACAATTACACAGACAACACACAAGTGTTAAAAAACTCACCAATTACCCCACCACTGCCATGCCTGAAACCAACAAATGCCATGCACACATCGATTTTTGGATGACCTCTAACAGATTTAAGCTCAACGCATCCAAAAAGGGCTCATGATCTGCTGCTTCAGCAGTCTACTGGTCAGACGTAATGCGTAATGGGCCCTCAGCCCCTCCACCTCCACCTACTCATACTGTGAGGAATCTTGCAATCACAATGAACAGCACCCTAAAATCCAGACACCGCTCTTAGCTCTTCCCAACACCACCTACCCCTGCAGCTGACTAGTCTAGAGCCTCTGTTTACAGCCAGACTACCGTTTAGCAAACCATGAAAGCCTCTGCTTTCAGTCATCTGCATTCCTGCCGCAAGCTTGGGCCAAAGCCATTTCATGTTCCAGTCCAGGTTTTGGGTTAATCCAGCAGATGGCTTCTGGTAGATGTATGCTGCCAAGAGGCAGAAGGCTGGAGGAGGCATGTTAATTACATTCACTAGTGTCAGGCTGTTGAGAGCTGGATAGACTCTGATTACAATCAGCTGCTGCGACCTACCGCAGCCTGGAGTGGGCTTGATTGTGCACAGCTGCCTCGAGCTGCAATCTGCTCCACCCCGTGTGGCTGTGGCATGGCAGAGCTCTCAGGAGCTCACTTTCCCCCAGTCGTGGTTGCCTCACATCTGCCTCTAATGGGAGGCCCTTCCTTCTGCTTCCTTGACAAGGCTTTGGTCCTTCGCTTGGGGCATGTTGTGGCCCACTGAGTCTTGCAGCACCTTGAATCCCAGCTTGCCAGTTTTGAGCCTTTCCTTGAGTTCCTCTTTTGGCCTCTGAAGCATGCTTGCTGTGGCTGCTCTGTGCTGCATCCTGAGCTCGGTTTGCTGTCACAGCCTTCCCGTGTTGAAACCTACCGCGGAGATCCTTGTTTCTCTGAATCTTGCTGGTCATGGCGTCTGTGTGCAATGTCCTGTCCTCCTGTGCTGTGCTGGCTGCTATGTGGAGCACTCGGTCCTACTGCATCGGCTGCTCTGTGCCGGACCCTGGCCTCCAGCCTTGGCTGCTTTGCGAAACCTGTGTTGGTGATCGTACTTCATTCCTTTCTTCCTGAAGACACCCTGTTTTGTCTGTGAGCTTTGCCCACCATAGGTCATTTCCTATATTGCTATAAACACCCTTCCTTGTCTATAGGTGTTACCCTTCAGGGACCCCTTCCACTATAGCTACAAACACCATGTATGTCTGTGTGAATTTCCCTTCACAGACCCCTTCCAGTGTAGCTATGAACCCCATGTTTGTCTGTAAGCATTTCCCTTCACAGACCCCTTCCACTATAGCTATAAACACCATGTTTGTCTGTGAGCATTTCCCTTCACAGACCCCTTCCACTATAGCTATAAACACCATGTTTGTCTGTGAGCATTTCCCTTCACAGACCCCTTCCACTATAGCTATAAACACCATGTTTGTCTGTGAGCATTTCCCTTCACAGACCCCTTCCACTATAGCTATAAACACCATGTTTGTCTGTGAGCATTTCCCTTCACAGACCCCTTCCACTATAGCTATAAGCACCATGTTTGTCTGTGAGCATTTCCCTTCACAGACCCCTTCCACTATAGCTATAAGCACCATGTTTGTCTGTGAGCATTTCCCTTCACAGACCCCTTCCACTATAGCTATAAGCACCATGTTTGTCTGTGAGCATTTCCCTTCACAGACCCCTTCCACTATAGCTATAAGCATCATGTTTGTCTGTGAGCATTTCCCTTCACAGACCCCTTCCACTATAGCTATAAACACCATGTTTGTCTGTGAGCATTTCCCTTCACAGACCCCTTCCAGTATAGCTATAAACACCATGTTTGTCTGTGAGCATTTCTCTTCACAGACCCCTTCCACTATAGATATAAACACCATGTTTGTCTGTGAGCATTTCCCTTCACAGGCCTCACAGACCCCTTCCACTATAGATATAAACACCATGTTTGTCTGTGAGCATTTCCCTTCACAGGCCCCTTCCAGTATAGCTATAAATACGCTATATGGGCATCATTACGAGTCTGGTGATAGCCATGCCGGAAAATCTGGCAGGCTGCCGCCGGACCAGTAAATCCATTCTGCCTCCATGATTGCCGGAATCACCGGGGCATTACCATCCTGGTGACCCGGTAATTCTGGAGGCGGAATTCTGTAAAGCCCCATTCCCATGGAGTCCAATAGGACTCCATGGGGGGGAGACTATGGAAATACCGGTTCCGTCTATGACAGAGCCAGTGTTTCCATGTCCGCCTGCAGGCGGGTGGTGTTACTTCTGCCAGGTCAGACCTGGCGGGAGTGACACCTCCCGCCTGCAGGACTCGGAATCAGCCAGTCCGGAAACAACGGTGGCGGCGGATTTACTGCCACCGTTGTTTTCAGACCGGCTGACTTGTAATGAGGCCCATGTTTGTTTGTGAGCTCTCCACCTCAAGGTCTTCCCTTGTTCTGTAAGATCTGCTCTGCTCTGTTTTTCCCTATATTTAAAATTTCTTGTTTTGCTCTGAGACTTTGGCCCTCCAGTTTTGTACATCTACCTTTAGGGAGCTGTGATCCTTCGCTGAGTTGGCATCGGCCTCCAATCTTTTCTTTGACTAGTGTTTTGAGATTCCAGATATTCCTAGACGGCTGGGATTCTGAGTTCCTGTGACTGGTTCCTTGCTAGTCCCTGATATCTTTCTGGTTCTTACCTTGTGATTGTCCTCTCTTCCAGTATTCCTGTGTGCCCTGTAGGGTGTTATCAATTGAGCACCCATTAGTATCCTCTGTTTCCCGCTTGTGTAGGTATCATTGCTTACTAGCTCTGTGCTGTACCTGGGTATTTCTTTTCACTCTGCTTTTTCCAGCTTCATTGCAAATTGGTTAACTCTTGTGCCTCAGCTCAGGATCCATAAAATAGTGATGCCCCAGAGATTACTCCATAAAAATCAGTTAAGGGGAAATACCACTGCGGCCACCATCCAGTTTGTGGGAGTCTTCCTTGTATCAGTATATAGTCTCCAGATTTACCCTTATGCTGAGTCCAACCATCTCTTCAGCACGTCCAACCCATTACACCACTGTACGACTGTTGTAAAAAGTATGTCAAACAGAAAAAAGGGTTGATGTCGCGCGCTCAAACCCAAATGACATGCGAAGTCCAAATAATGGCATTTAAAGCGTCTAAATAATAACTCCAAAATGTTCCAATGTCTCAGAGACTGGTTAATTTCTTGTATAGTGGACAGCCGACGCGTGTTTCGACCATAGGTCGTTTTCAAGGCTGAATTGTGAGTTTATCCATACATATCAATGTAAAATAGCAATATAAAAAACACAAAAATTCCATTGATCATAACAAATGAAAGAAAATGTATCAGGTGCATACCATATGCATACCAACAGAAATGAATTAGTATTGACAAAATTAAAAATGAAGATCATTCCATATTGTGTCACAACATCGGGTCAGGATGAAGAGGTAAGTTCAGAGTAGTGGAAAAAGAGAGAATGACAAAAGTAGAGATTGGTAAAGAAAACACATGTTAGTATATTACGTCCTTCTCTATTATTATCTATCTAAGACAACCGCCTCAGAAAAAGATTACTGTGGAGGATTGTATAGTTCACCCATTGTGACTGCAAAATGTGAAGCCATTCCATCAATTAACAGAGCAAGTGATTGTGATGTCCTGTTCATACCCTATATATGTGCTATATTCCTCCCACTTATATGACTGAAATTGCAAATGGTTCGGTAATTTCCATATAATAAAACTGTCCACCATTCAAACGTGCGTACAAGATTGGAATAACGATCTCCAAATCTAAATTAAAGCAAAGATACTTATGACCAGGGCTTACCAGCAATTTATTTCATTACGTTCCCCGTTGCAGAAAAAAGATTTGCTGATTCTCACATAGATCCTATGTATCAACTTGGTATTGGTCATCAAACTGTAAGTTTGATCATCGGTGAGAAAAACCCTAAAATGAGTTTTTTTAAAAACTCCTTGAATTACTAACATTGTATGTAGATGTGCCAAAGCTACGACCTACCAGCATGTAGCAGGTGCCAGAAATGATTTCAGAATTTGCAATGAGCTTCGCCGAATCCAATTGAATTATAGCTTCCAAGAGCCTCAAACCAAAATATTCTGCTCCCAATAGCCTCAAACACCTATACATAAAATAATAAATAAGATATAGTTGCTCTGTAGTATACCTTTATACCATATTCCATATTACAAAAAATACTCATGTTCACCAAGACTTCAGATACAGCAAATGACTTCTCCTTTGAAAACACCCTCCTCACAGTAAAAAAGGGCCCAATAGGCCCATGAAGTATGCTTGATTGTATATATTAATTTTACTCGTGACACCATAGTGTGTAACATATACAATGTTACAAAGTTTCAAATAAGATGCCCCTTTGCTAAAGTAAATTTCACCATGGGATATCTTAAAAAGTGTCTTGCCATAATTCTTTGAAGATGCAAACAAATCTGTGCATCCAAAAGAGAGCTTTTTGCTTTACCTGATGTAATCACGTCCTACTCATGCATAGGCATCGGATAGTTTACGCAATAACATCACGCGCAGATGCTGTTGCTATTCCGATGTTGTGACACAATATGGTATGATCTTCATTTTTAATTTTGTCAATACTAATTCATTTCTGTTGGTATGCATATATTATGCACCTGATACATTTTCTTTCATTTGTTATGATCAATGGATTTTGTGTGTTTTTTATAATGCTATTTTACATTGATATGTATGGATAAACTCACAATACAGCCTTGAAAACGACCCATGGTCGAAACACGTGTCGGCTGTCCACTACACAAGAAATTAAAGAGTCTCTGATACATTGGAACTTTTTGGAGTTATTATTTAGGCGCTTTAAACACCATTATTTGGACTTCGCATGTCATTTGGGTTTGAGCGCGGGACATCAACCCTTTTTTCTGTTTGACATTTACCTTTTACAGAACTCTGTGGGAAGTTCTGTGGGAGTGGAATTGCCCACAGCCACCCGTCTTTCTCTTTTTGCCCTTTTCTCATTTTATCAACAACAAGAGTAGACAAATTGAGAGTGGTAACTAGCGCACAGTTTCTTGATGATCCCACACTCTATATTTCCTGTTGTACAAAGTAATCTGCTTGTTCCAACCCCAAGGGCTGTCCCTAATCTCTGTGGAGTTTCCTTGTCATATTCCAGTACACTCCTTATCTTGAACACTCCTTACCCAGTATTTGCTTGACTTTCCTGTCCTTTGTTTCTCGTTTGCTTACAGCTGGTTCATGCAGCTACATGTCTCAACATGGACTGACCTTCTGTGTACCCCGCTTCTGCTATTTGCTACCTGTTATCGCCTGAATCTTCCAGTGTTCCCTTGAGTTCCCCTGTGCCAACTGGTTAAAGCCATCATAAGGAGCGGTTTCTTCCAACTCCACAACTTACAATGCCATACCTGGGCTTCCCCCACAAGACCTTGGCAGTACCACATTGGAGCTATAATAACTTGACTATGCCACTAGCCTTTACCTTCGATTCCTGGAACGCCTACTCAACAAACTTTACAAAGTCAAAATAGCAACAGCAATTTACAGAGGAGGTGCACTCTTAACCCCAGCACACTGAACACTGCACTCTCTCTCGTTCAGAGGATCCACTTGCATCGCTCGCAGATCCTACAATTGGCAGGGCCTGGATTCCATCACAAGGCAAATCACACACTGCACGCCATTGAGAACACAGTGATCCAGCAACAACGCACTAGTAATGATCGCAAAGTTTAACCGGTAATAGTATAGCGGGTCCCCGTTCTCCGTCCTAGCAACCAAACTCTGGAACTCCCTACCCAAGCGCCTTCTTAGAAAAAAAGACCAGCTAATCTTCAGAAGAACACGACATACCTGGCTCTTCTACTAACATAACCGGAGACCATCAACAGAACCCCGCCCAACTATGCACCTTCTCACCTCAACTACACTCCGTGGAAGTTACCCTGTAAATACTAGAAATGACCAGGAACCCATATACAGCCAGCCAACAAAACTATCAGAAAATTGGGTCGCTTGTACGGGGCTATACAGAACCAAAATCGAACAATTTCACAGTGAACATGCAACAAACTGCTGTTTCACTGCACTAGCAGGTACACAATGAGGGCCCCCAAAGTCTGTTTCGTTCCTGGACTACTCATACTTCTATTTTTCCGCACCCCTTGATTGACTCTCCTCTAAACTCTCCTACCACTTTATCGTAGAAATGCAGATTCCCCACAGATGGCCCAAAAAGACAGAGACAATAGCACATAAACATTACCAAGCTATGACTGAGCGACCCTTTTTAGCACCCTAAGATCAAGCACCGCCCTCCTTCTAGTGATTCCAACCTCTAACTCTGACAGGATCGGAGGAACCTCTGTCAGAACCTTGGCCCCAACTCTGTGGAGCTCACTCCCCCTACACATTCGACACATCCAAAACTATATGACCTTCCGCAAAGCTGTAAAAACATGTCTCTTTCCGTAATTGCCGACCACGACCATCTGAGGCGACTGAGTCCTTGCAACCCGATGACAAATGCTCAATGAGATCCCGAGCAATGACACCACTGAATACGCTCATTAAGTCACTACTAGGCTTGAATTCCGGAATAGCGAGCACCTTAGATCAAAACTCCACCCAGACACTCACCTCTCCTATCACTATGAATACTCTCTACTCTACAGCATCACACAATTAGAGTGCAACTTTACCCCTCGATCAATTTTGGCATAGCTGCTCACATACAAACATTACCCCATGAACACCTCATCATTCTAATAAAACGTAACTACATCCCATGACAAACCAACCTAGCTGCACATTTAAGCGTCCTACACAGGTCTAACGCAGCCAAAATCTAGTCTTCGTGTCCATCCTCCAGACTGCACATATTCAACTGATATCATCACCACCACACCTAATGCTAGGATGCAGCTACCATCAGGCAATTGCATCAGCTGCACACATAACTGGTGCACCCAAGCACCCTATGACACCTTACTCTCTCAACTGACCTGGACTACGGTCCCCAAGGGCGTTCAACCTACCAGCACTTTGAGGTCATACAAATGATATATAGAGCGCTATATAAATGCCAAATAAGATAACATAACTATCACTGCCCCCATATCTGTGGATAACATTGGCCAAAACACGCTTGGACTCTCAGATCCTGAGTTCTCCCTTCCAGATAACATATCCGCAAGCGTCGCCTCCAAACTCATGCAAGCAGACTGCCACGCAGGATGCGGGTATATCTTATCTGTGCTCATCAACAGCACAGGATTTGCATCTGCCTCTCCAACTATCCCACTAAAAAAGCATCCCTAATTTCTTACAGAGCCTTACATAGTGAGGTCAACAACAAATGTCAGAATTGTCCTATACAAGAGCACTTTACTCCCTTGCATACTATATATAATTCTGTATGGATGTCTGTGCAGAGGGAACTGGACATGTGTACACACACAGCCACATGAGTACAGACATTCTTACCCTGGCACCAGGCGTCTCCTTTCTGCTCCTCGTCTTCTAAAAATCAGGGAGGCTGCCCAACCTAGCCCTTGTGAAGTGACAGAGGTCACAGACATATAACCCTCACATCCAAATCCTGAACAAGTCTGAAAGAGTGTAAATAACAAATAAAGACAAAATATATGTTTCATGGTTGCTGTGAGATACCTGAAGGTGCTCCCTGGCTAGTCCCCGGGGATCTGTCATCCAGGTGGCCAGGACATGGCCATCGCTATTCGATTCCGTTCCTGGGGGTGGATGAGTGAGAGAGGATCACCCGGATGGGAGGTCCTTGGGAGTGGGAGTGGGACACTGATGGCTGAGACGCGGTATCTCCCTTCCTATGACACCTTTTCCCCATCCTACCACGTAGGATACTCCAAAACACTACCCCCTCCCTTTTCCTACACAAACACGATCACGCAACACAAAAGACAACGGACTAACACCAGAGCCATGTACCTGACATGTCCCAATACAAGGGTCAGGCAAAGTCAGGCAATTGACCAGAATCACACACACCTGATGGCCCTTTCCCTTCCCCTCATGGATAAAAGGTGGAGCACAAGAGCACAGAACGTACAAGGCAGACAGCACGACGTGAGAGCTAACTCAGCACGGTAGTTCAAGAGGAGGAGAAAGACGGCACATGCCGAGAGGGTGACAAGGAGAGAAGCGACTTTGCCCTTTCTGACCAAGGCCTTTGTGACCTCGGCAGATGGAATCATAAGACTGTGAACAATAGCCAGCATGTGTTGCAGCAGATGTCAACAGTACACAAGACCCTCCTCCACTGATTACGAAGCCGGGGAGAGATGCTTGTCTCGGTGGTACCAACCTTGACTCCAAAGAGAAAGAAAGCCAAGCGGTTCGTCACAGCCGGTGAGTCGAGGGGAGAGCCGATAAGAAATCGAACTGTTTTGAACGAAAAGTAGCAAACAGCTAATTTGAACTGTGAAAGGCTTAAAGAGCAAGGGACCAAAAAAGGGGAAAACCAGCAACAGAGGAGTCTGGCACCACGTGGGTGCTCAAGCAGGAAACTCTGGGTGATTACACAATGGTAGAAACTACAGTAACCAGAACGCCTTGGGAAGAGGAGAAAAGAGGTCAAAGTGGTCATACAGGGTCTTGTAAAATCCTCTGTATCGTCGAAAGTCTTGCACCTACAGATGATTGTGAAGGAAAGGGAGATGAATCCCGCTTGGTGAAATTAGCGCATGAACAGAGTGTTGCAAAGGTTGGCAAGAGTGAACCCGGCAGAGGGATGCTAACAAAAAGGGCAGAAGCCTGAAGAACTATTGAAAAAGACATTAAGATTCGTGAATGCAAGAAGTATTGTAAACCCAGGGGAAGTGGATTGTCCCCCTTGGCATTGGGATCCAAGTCCGGCTGAGGGAGATCCCGAAAGAAAGGCCTGAGCCCGATCAAGGGAAACCTAAGGGTCTGAGCATGAGAGAGGGAGATCCAAAGGGTTGGCAAGTCATCACCCTCAACGTTCATTTGGAAAGGAACTTTTTGTTTGTTTTGCTGAATACATCAGGCCCTCGAAGGCAAGAGACTTTTACTGAAAAGAGACTTAACCATCGAAGAACCTGATAGCTGGTACGGAACTGTCGACTCGTGCTGGGAAAGCTCGAGTGTGTGCTGTGCTCAGGAGACCCACCTTGTCCCATGCTCAAAACGTGGGAAAGGGAGACCTGTGGCAATTACATCCTGACTTATTATTTGTGAACACTTCTTTCTTTATTGAAAACCCGATCCCACGCTCTTTCTGTAATTAGTTGTAAGGATTAGGAAATTGTTTTTTTTTTTAGTATAGGCCTTTTACTTTGACACAATGCCACAAGGACTGCCTTATTTTTCATTTCATGGTCGACGCTTGCTCCCATCTTAGATTTAGGTTTAGATTAGGCGTTTTTCCACCCTGCATTTACAGTTTAATAAACACCCTTGAGCTGTGATCTGTCTTTACTGTTGCCACCATGAGTTCCTTACCTTACATACACTTTACTATAGGATGAGCGTTGTGAAAAAATAAACAAGCACCAGTCTGCATAATATACTTAGTGATTCACACATGTAATCCTTTTATCACATACCTGTCAAATATAATTAGAGCTGGGAAAATGTTTTTTTCTTTGATTGCATGCAAAGCAGCCAAGAACCCTCATTGGTGCTATCTGGCTCTTTTTCATCTCTATTAGGTGTATTAGGGGGTTGAAAGAGTACACTATTAGTGTACATGATTGCCCATCTAGGAATGATAAAGTTCACGCAGATGGACATATAGAGAGGAACAGGGGGAGAGTTTAAAAGAGACACTGGGCCTCATTACGAGTCCGGAGGTAACCGAGGTGGTAAAACCGCCTGGTTACCGCCGGACTCGTATTACCATTCCGCCTCAGTGACTCCCGGAAACACCAGGGCATTACGACCCTGGTGTCACGGGAGTCACGGAGGCGGAATGGTGTAAATCTCCATTCCCATTGAGTCCCATAGGACTCAATGGGAATGGGGAAGTGGAAACACCGGCAGCATCTCGTGATGCTGCTGGTGTTTCCACGTCCGCCTGCAGGCGGGCGGTGTTAAACCCGCCAGGTCAGACCTGGCGGGAAGATCACCTCCCGCCTACAGGAGTCGGGATCGGGCGGTCCCGGATTAACAGTGGCGGCGGGTTTATCGCCACTGTTAATTCCGGACCGCCCGACCCGTAATGAGGCCCACAGTAAGAGAAAGAGAAGGAGAAGGAGAAAGAGTGGTTAGAGAGGGGGCGAAATAGAGGGAGGGGAAGATAATAACTAATGGTGGAAGGGGGATAGGGAGAGAAAACATATGACTGACGAGTGGCATGTACCAAACTATACTGACAGAGCGAGACAGACAGAGACAGAGGGGCAAAAAGAGACAGAGAGAGAGTGAGAGAACAGAGTCCGCAAGATCACACTAAAAGAGGGAGTGAGAGGGAGGGACTACATTGACACGGAGAAAGAGAAACAGATCACAACAACAGAGACAGTGAGAGAGTGCCAAATGTCACGGAAAGAGAAAACAGAGAGAGTACACCTTACAACGTGACCCTCTTGCTCATAGAGACAGAGACATGTAGTGTTGAGGCATGTGGCGGAAGAAGACACGGGGCAAGTATGGGGCTTACACTACGTTTATTTGTATATAAGTGTATAAATATATGTAACAAGAGAAGGAGGGAGTAAGTGTTATCGAGCCACCACAGCTCACAGCAGTTGTCCTTTGACTAGCGTTCTAATTCTCCGTGATGTAGCAGGAATCCTTGTCACGCTCCAGGGCTGGCGAAATCATCTGCAGCTAGCATTCCACAGAAACAGGATACTACACATGTCCCTTCCTTTATAATGTCACAACACAAAAGCTAAACTTTAAATGTGGAAATGGATGCAAGTTCACACATAGTCCTCCATGAATCTTGGTCTGGGATATACTGTTCCCCACCTGGACTTGCAAGTCGTGTCTCTGATAGAAGCTGGCAAGGAAATTACTTCAGATTTGTTAGAAAAATCTTTTTTTCACATTCTTCACACTTGATACCTTTATTTGACAACTTCCCCTCTCATTAGTCTCACTCAGACATCCATCATCATCCTCACCACTTTTAACATTTGAATATTTACTGTCACTACATACCGATACTCTCTCAACATTCCAAATCCTTCCATCTTCCATTCTGACAGAATGTTTGAATGCTTCCACAACTCTGATTGGTCTTGACCATTTACATGGGCCTTCTCTGAGGGCAGGAGGCAGATTGACTCTGACCATTTTTCCTACAACAGTATCTCTGTCAAACTTATTCACAAGCCTTTTCTCATCATAAACAGATTTGTTTCTCAATTGGGTATTTCTGATCTTAGCACATACAACTCCAAAATCTTTCTCCACTCCATTGTCTTTGATATCCAACCATAGCGGTGCCAGTTTAGTGATCGCCTTCCTCCGTCTACTTAACTCAAAAGGGGAAATACCAGTGGTGGAATGCGGTGTGAATCAATGCGCCACAATCCTCTCCATAACAGCTTCCTCCCAATTTTTCCCATTGGACCATGTCAACCTAATAGTCTGCTTCAACACTTTGTTAAAGCGTTCTACTGTCCCATTTGTCTGTGGGTGGTAAATGGCACTCTTGTTGTGTACAATAGAGAACCTACTACAAAAATCCACAATCTCTTTAGATCTGAATTGGGTACCGTTGTCAGTCATGATACTCCCTGGATACCCCTCTCTCTCACAAATATCAGAGAGAAATTCAACAACAGTTTTCCCTGTGATACTTGGTGAGATTAACACTTCAACCCATCTGGTAAGGAGGTCAATTACTACTAAACAAAATGTCTGTACTCCATTACTATTCACAGGGCCCAACACATCCATGCCAAGATCTTTCCATACTTTGCTCGGAATTTCAGTAATAACCATAGGCTGTTTCACACCCACACAATTCTTTTCACCATTGCAGAAAAAGGATACAATATCTGATGTAGTGTTCTATTTGTAAGTCGCATCCACGCCACCGGAAATCATTTCTTATCCTCTGTTTGGTTTTTACTACTCCCTGGTGACCTTCATGACCGAGTTCAATCACTCTACGGTGTAAACTTGAAGGTGGAATTATTTTGTCTCCTCTCATAATGATATTATTGTGTACATGTAATTCATCAGCAACAAACCAATAGTCCATCAGATCTGCTTCTTCAAATCTTGTTTTACTCCATGGACCTTGACTGTTGACTACTTCCTTCAGACATTCTAGCACTTTGTCATCCTTTTCTGCATTATTCCACTCCATCCTTGAAATGGAGGCTGCCTCTATGTTCAACACAACCTCCATATCATCGTCCTCATCAACAACTTTGGATATATTAGTAAGTCAAGATAAACAGTCGGCAGTGATGTTCTTAACTCCAGGTACATAATGTACGGTGCAATTATATTCTTGAAGAAGCATCACCCACCTCCTGATGCGATTGGATACTTTGTCTAACTCTTTAGACATGATGACGTGAACCAAGGGTTTATGATCTGTGTAGAACTCCACTTCACCACCCCAGATGAAGCTCCTGAACTTTTCCGCCGGGCATTTTATCGCCAATGCCTCCTTTTCAATGGCAGCATACGATCTTTCAGCCCCCTTGAGTAGTCTCGATGGAAATGCAATTAACACTTCTCGGCCCTTATTTTCTTGCGTAATGACAGCTCCATGGCCTACATTACTGGCATCGGTAGTAATGATGATTTTCTTATCACAAATGACATTTTTCAACGCTGGAGCTTTATCTATTGCAGTTTTTATAAATTCGAATTCTTCCTCGCATTCATCATTCCATTCGAAAATGTTCTTCTTGAGCAATTCTCGCAATGGGACAGTGTGTACAGCAAAATCACAGACAAACTTGGAATAGTATTCCGCCATTCCAATGAATGTGTGCACTTCTTCTTTATTACATGGTCTGGCCATTCTTTTTATAGTGTTCACCAATTGTGCCTTAGGTGATATGCCGTCTGCAGAAATCTTGTGTCCTAGGTATTCAATCTCTGAGCAATTGATTTTGCATTTGTCCTTGCTCAGAGTCATTCCAGCTTTATATAATTTCTCACACACATATCTCAATCTTTCATCATGGTTCTTTTGACTGTCAGCACATATCAAGATATCATCTTGAAAACATATCACTCCAAGCACTCTCTCAAAGAGATTGTGCATTATCTTTTGAAACACAGATGCCGCGGACACCAGTCCAAATGGCATCCTCTTGAATTGATATAAACCATCTGGCGTAATAAAAGCAGTGAGATGCCTGGAGTGTCTGTGTAATTTAACTTGGTGGTACGCTGATGTCAAATCGAGAGTGGAAAAGAAACTTGACGGCCCGATTGTAGAAATGAACTCCTGTATGTTGGGGAGAGGATGTCTGTGAGGGACAACGCACTTGTTTAGCTCTCGCATATCCACACATATCCGGAGTTTACCTGACTTCTTCCTGAGAACCACTAATGGCGAGACCCATTCGCTGACGTCTATACTTTCAATAATTTCTTGATCTTCCATCATTCTGATCTCCTTCCTGACTTCATCTCGCATAGATAAAGGTAAACTCCTTAACTTCTGGGCAACTGGAGTATGATTGGATTTTAATTGTATTTCATGCACATAACCACATAGACACCTAACACCGTCACGGAATACTGCTTTCATGACATCACTGGTGTCGCACTTTTCTATGTTGAGACCATTTTCAAACTTGTTTACATCATTGCTGATTGCAAAAACAGATTCTTTCGCAATAGAGTCTATTTTTACTTGTAGTTTACTCTGATGAGTGCAGCTCAAAATGGGTGTTTTGCATACACTGGTAATGTAAACCTTTCCTTTTGCTTTCCTACCTTTGAATTTTAACTTGCCCCAGAACCAGCCTATCGTGTCAATCTTTACACCGCCATAGGCTCTGGGTTTAATATCGTTTTCGTGTAAGTACTCATGTTTTTCTTTATTCTATAGTTGTTGCGGTATTCATGTGTATTTCGCACCAGTATCAATCATCATGCTCATTTCTACTCCATCAACGGAAACTGTAGCTTCAGGGCTCTCTAATACTTCTTCATCATCGTCATCTATTATAACAAATACACATTCTTCACCTTCCTCTCCATCACTGTGGTCACTATTTGAATTTACCCCTATCCAATTAGTGGACGTATTGCGAAATCTGCAGCACTTGGAATAATGGCCCTTCCCTTTGCATCTGCTGCAAATGATTTTTTAATGCTGGACACTCTGGGTCGTCAGCCCAATGATTGATGCTGTCGCACCTATAACATTTCCCTTGACGTTGTTTTCTTGAATTTACAGGTTGCTCATTAAAACTGTCTCTCCTGGTATAGTTATTGGAACTTCCTTTTTGATTGGTTCTGTACTTTCCTCTGTCAATTTGTGGTGGTTTATATGGTCGACCAATTGTTTTTCTTCTGACAGAGGCATTGTTAACCATGGAAACAGATTCATTACCTTCAGCAACATTGCACGATATTTTTGCAGCTCTCATGTTATTGGTTTCTACTTGGACAGATTTCATTTTGTTCTCTAGTTCCTTTACACATTCTTCAGTGTGTTCAACTTCTTTCGCTGCTCTTAGCACAATATCTAATGAAGGATCATTCTCTGACCAAAGTTTTTCTCTTACTTTTGCACTCCTGCACTCCCACATAAACTGATCTCCTAGTCTTTCATCTAGTTGGTCATTAAAATTGCATGTCTTGGCAAGTTTTCTTAATGCAGTAATACATTTCTCAACGCTTTCTCCCTCCTCTTGTGTCCTCTTGCCAAACTTATATCTCTCCAATATGATACTTATTTTCTTCTCGTAATGTTTATCAATCTTCTTGACTGTACGTTCATATTCATTGATATCTACATCTTCATCAACTGCGAGTTCCGGTAAAGATTCGTATTTCTCTTGGCCAGCTGGACCCAAACAGTGCAGTAATAATGATTTCCTCTTTTCTGCACTACAGTTCGGGCCACAAACCACTCCTGCATAATGTTCAAAGGAACGGATCCACCTCTTCCATGGTATGCTGGGTTCATTAGCATCAGGCGTAAAAAATACGGGAGGAGGAACCCTGCTGAATGCCATTTGCCCAGATATATTATCACAGTTAGAACTTATATCTGCAAGCAGTGCTAATGTATTACAATACGTTAATCTGCTTGTTGTGGTGCTCCAACTTCAACATGTAATGTACTGGTTAGCACTATCTCAGTATTATCCGAAATGAGATTGGATGAGTAGTGTACTTGCAAGAAATATCTGATAGCAGGTTATTCGTTGTAAAACTTTCATTAAATGTGTCCAACGCGATGAGTGTG